>NC_025995.2:22657385-22729824 GCF_000442705.2 Elaeis guineensis
TACAGCAGCTTGAGGACACAGTCTGGAGACTGACTGGCAGAGTTCTTGACTTGCAGGGGCAAGTCCTTGCATTGGCCCATCCCCAGCCACAGGAGTCAACTATTAAGGTCACAGACCTCACTGCAGAGGCTGGCAGGCTCAGAGGAGCACTAGAAGGTGGATATGAATTACTGAGGAAAGAGATCCGAGGATCGAGTGAGCATGCTACCACCCAGTTCACTGCTCTACTTCAATCTATTTTCAGAGCACTGAACGTACTTGATTCTATTAGACTCACCCTTTCTGTTCAGTCCCTAGCATCTCAGCGTTCTCAACCACCCAGTTCATCTCGTTCTCCTGCTCGTGCCAGAGGCAGACGGGGTAGAGGACGCACTTCTGATCCATCATCTCCTCACCCTATATCTGATGACTCCGATCATTGACTTATCTTGATCTTTACTAGATCCTAGGTGTTAGTGTCTTGTTCTAGGATCTATACCTCGGGGCCATGTATTGACAATTAGCTGGTTGAATTTTATTTTTAAGAACTATGTATTGAAACAATTATGATATTAATGGAATCATCTTTTACCTATATTTTTACCTCTTTGTAATGATCATATTTTGGTTATATATTTTCTTCTTGTTGAAATTTTGTCTTCTCCTTGTTGTTGTTTGCCGTTGATAATTGCTATATTAAGGGGGAGCAAACATCTGTGAAAAAACTCTAAAGGGGAAGAAATTAAAGAATATTTTAGAAAAAAAAAGGAAGAGTTAACTATGTTTGATGATGTCAAAAAGGGGGGAGAAATTAAATAAAAATAAAAATTGAAATTAAACAAAAAGCAAAATCCTAAATTATAAAAAAAAAAAAAAAAGAGGGGGAGAAATTAAACAAAAACAAGAATTGGAAGATTAAACCAAACTTGAGAATTTAAATAAAAATTGGAAGATTAAAAAAAAAAATATTGGGAAACAAATATTGGAGAAATTAAACAAAATTTTAAGAAATTTGGTATCGAAATTTGGTATCAGACAGAAATTAAACAAAAAGCCATCCATCAAAAGCAAAATCATAAGAACAATGCAAATAAGTATTTTTTTTATGCTCTGATATATTTCAAAATTCAAACTTGCTCTGATACATCTTTTGAAATTTTATTCACCTTGATACAACTTAAGAAATTTGATTTACTCTGATACACCCTAGAATTTCTTTTAACTTGCTCTGATACATGATAAAATTTAATCTGATACAGTGTGAAGTTTCTCTGATATATTATAACATTTGCTCTGATACAGTGTGAAATTTTCTCTGACATTTGCTCTAATACAGTGTGAAATTTTCTCTGACATTTGCTCTAATACAGTGTGAAATTTTCTCTGATATATTATAAAATTTTCTTGCTCTGATACATTGTAAAATCTTTTCTGATAACATTGTAAAAAAAAAAAAAAAAAAAAAAAATTATTTTTCTTGCTCTGATACATTGCAAAATTTATTTCTCTTCTCTTGCTCTGATATATCTTAAACTCAAAATGATCTAATACCCTTTTCAAATCTTTAAGAAAAAGGACAAACTATTTTTGCATTTATATTACATGCCAAAAGAATCATACTCTTTTCAAGCATATACACCTATAATGGATTCTTTTGAAATTAATGCATTAACATAAATATTTTTGTTCAAATATTTTGTCATCATCAAAAAGGGGGAGATTGTTGCTCCTAGATTGATTTTGATGATTACAAAGCAGATTGAAGGGATACAAATAATTTTAAAATGAAAAAAGTCCTTATGCTCTTCAAGGGCAAAATCATAATTTCATTAAAATCCTGATTTGATAGTACCATTTGGTAGAACAAATGATTTGAAATCTATTGGTGAAAATTTCATTGTGTTTGGACTTATATTTTTGAAGTTATGAAGGTTTGGAGTGCATGAGTCGACTCATGAGTCAACTCATGGCACTGTGAGCTGATTGGCACGCAAAAATTCTCCTTGGCACGCTAGTTTTCTGGCTTGGCACGACCTGTGAGTCGACTCATGAGTCGACCCACAAGGCATGAGTCGACTCATGAGTCGACCCCTGCTAATTTGAGCCAAGAATTTCCAGAAACACATTCTCTGATTTTTGCAACAGAGGTCGACTCATGAGTCGACCCCTGAAGCATGAGTCGACTCATGAGTCGACCCCTGCGACGGAAAATATCAGTAACGGCTATTTTTTTGCCCATTTTAATTACCATTTATGCTTCCTAAAATTGCTCTAACGGCTCTTTATCTACCTAAATTATTTTCTCTTGCTTCTAATGCTACAAAATGCTTTAAATGGTGAAAGAAATTGCAGATTAAATAGCGGATCAAACGTGAAATCAAAAACGAGAAGAACAGAAGAGAGGATCCAAAATTTGCAAGAAAAAAGTCTGAGATCAACGAAAAATCCAAAAAGAAAAAGAGAGAGGATCCACAATATACCAGAGAGAGTGTGAAAGAGAAAAGCAAGATCTTTCAAGGAGAGAATTCTTCACGCCTATTGTTTCAACCTTGATCTAGAGATCGTTTCAAAGCTTTCAAGAGATCTTCAATCAACAATCAACCTCTTCTCAAGCATTCAAGCGTTTATCCACTTTGAGAAAATCCAAAAAAGGGGTTCTTCATTTGAGTAAAGCTTTTATTGTTATATTCGCTCATTTAAGGAGCTGTTATTGTATTAATCTGTGCTCAAAATTTTCTAACTCTTTGTGAGTTTTTTTTTGTTCTTGTTTTTGGAGGATTTCCAAAACAAGAAAAGGTTGATCCGAACCTGAAATCGGAGTGTTTTGGGTTTACTTGTACCCGGAAAACAAGTGATCTAGCTTGGGATAGCTAGTGTCGGAGTTTCCGACGTTTTGTATTCGGGTTGAATACAAAGGATAGTGGATTGAAATTCCCAAGTAGGATCTTGGGGAGTGGATGTAGGTGCAAGGTTAGCACCGAACCACTATAAATCCTTGTGTTTGTGGTGTGCTTTATCGCTTCACTTTAATTCTTTATTATATTCTTGCATTCCTGCTTTAGGTAATTAATATTGAATTAAAGTCTTTGTTTTGATCTTCATAAGTAATCTGTTGGGCTTAAAATTTTTTAGAAACCCAATTCACCCCCCCCTCTTGGGTTGCATAGCTGGGCAACAATTAATTACAACCTAATTAATGGTGATCCTAGTCCAACTAGGAGTCCAATTAAATCAGATTAAATCATATTTAGTTCTGATTTAAATTCTAACTTAATTAGAAATTAGGTGCATACAAGTCCTTGTCGAACAGGGACTTGTTCTCCCTTGCAATTGGCTTATCCAATAAACTAATTAGACTTAATCCAATTAAATCTAAACTAATTATAATTGAATCAAATTCAATTAGACTTGATCTCAGCCCAATTGCTCAATCAGATTAAGCCTTTTAGCAATCCAATTGCTAATTGATCCTTCTGCAACACTTGTATTAGGTCAAACATCAATCACATTGATCGTTTAAACTTAGAATGATTCTCAATCGTCTAACCTTAGAATGATTCTCAATCATCGATTAACCATCTAATTAGGTTACAACCTCTTATGTGTGTGACCCAATAGATTCGAACCTAAGCCGGTAGCATAAAAATTAATTTTTATACCAGTCGAAGTAACCATCTAGCAATGGTTCCCGACATCCAGATAGGTCGAATATATGCAAAGCAATATTCTAAGAATTCTGACCCATGGTAACCATATAATTCATTCTTTTGACCAATAATACTCAAGATGACTTCGAGTATGCCGTCAATCACTCATATAAGTCATCTCTATTGTGTCTCAAAATTTTGTAAATTCCGTGACTCCTCACGAGCATTACCTAGGCCTTGGTTTTGCTAAATTGAAACACAGTGAGACATTCTCTTTCTGAAGTTAATCAGGAGTGGTCAATTTCATCTTGACTCACACACCGACTTCACAAGTACTTGACTGTATCCAAAAACTTTTCGAACCTATATTAAAAATACAGACAGTCCGGCACCAAAGCACAGTGAGTTGCTTGCAAGTCACTGTGGTGATCTCAGGTCGGAGGGACACTTATACCCATTGATTTTAGCTAGCTACTCTTGACAGTAGAGTGTTACATTGGTCACGTTCAGTGCAGATGTACTCCTACATCTCACTTGGATGCCACACCACTTGGTTACGAGAACAACCAACGCATATAGCATACAGTGACCTACACTTGATAAGTTATCGTCATTGTTAATAACTTATCATTTGATCATGAATAATTTAAGAACCATCCGATAAATCTTTCTTTATCGATTGATTATGGTTCTCAAGATTTCATCATAATTTAGGAGTTCATTTAAGGAAGATAAAATTTTTATGATGAACTTGTCAAATAACTATTATTATTAGATAATTCATATATTAATTTCAATCATCTACTACTTAGATGATTGGCTTTAGGACACATTTTCCAACATAGAGCCATAGCACTTGTTAAGAAGCCGATGTTTCATCAAAATTCAAAGCATATCGAATGGCGATATCATATTATATGTGACTACCTCGAAAAAAAATATATCAAGATGCGAAGAGTATACTCTGTGGACAACGTAGCAGATCCGTTGATAAAGCAATTGAGCCAGTCAAAAATAAAAGTCCATCTTGAGAAGATGGGACTTAGATTAGTGGCTAATTGACTTTAGTTCAAGTGGAAGATTGTTAGATGTATGTCCTAGAAGTCAATATGGCTGACACATTATGATATAGTTAGGATATAATTTTATCTTTATACATTGATTTGATCAATAAAAGGATAAGTTTATTTTTTATTTAAGTGTGATGTGTCCTTGAATCATCCATAAAATTAACTTTTTGATATATATTCTCAAAGTATTGAGAATTAGAGATATATATTTAATTTCTAAATACTTCGATCATAATATCATCATGAGGATGATGATCGATCCGAATAGACCAATGCACAAATCACTTTGTTTGGGGTAGTTGAGTCTCTGATCTATAGTGTAGAGATACTGAGCGACGAGTGCGGATAGTTGTTAAAGAACAACTAGTACTAAGCATGACCATACGAGAGATCACTTGGATTTCTAATCGATCGTCAGTGATTATCTCGATGTTGTAGTTATGTGAATGATCTTTTGATCTGAGGTAGTACAATTATTCATAGTGAGACTACTAAATTTGATTGATATATAAACATGAATCTCAATGAGCCCTTATGGTGGATCTTGGTGATAGTTGGTCCACTATAGGAGTAGGGTACATATCAAGATGGGATCTATCAATCTTGATAGAAAAGAGTAGTCTTATAAAATTTGAGAGACTAAGTCCGAGAGTCTGTGGCCACAATAGTATGATTGTTGGAAAAGAGTTTCCATAAGAATTGCAAATAGATTTGAGCTAATCGAATCTATCATATGACTGATGATGAGGTTTGACGATTTATTCATGACCTATCATCTAGTCGGGACTCACGATAGAGGGATTGAATAATATGTTAACTACACATTGAGGTTCATTTTTTATTTTACTGGATTGCCACTACATACTGCTAAGTATCACTGATGGATTGTGAAATTTCACTAGGGTTGCTCAGGATCGACAATCCTTGATGAGTTAGAGTGAAATTATTCCGATCTATTGAAAAGAGTTTCAATGATACTTTGATAGAGATCATTATATATCTTACTACCAGATAAAATTAAATCCATGGGGTCACACAACAAAGAGATTAGACTTGGAATAAGTAATTAGATTTATGAAGTGTCAATTGGATTTAGAAAAATCTTATTGGGTTCAAGATAACCTTACTAGCACATGGTTGGATCCAATTTTTTTTTATATTTAATTTTTTTATTTGATAAGATAATTTAAATATAATTATCTACTAATAACCTAAATAAATTAGATTCATTGGGCTCCAATTGTTGGGTGCCTAAGGTCTTGGATCAAATGAATTAAAAGTGCAAGTCCTTAATTTATTTCCTTGATAGTTTTGATGGGGTGCCACTTGATTTGATCAAATTGGGCGTGTCTCACCTTTAGAGAGCTTATGGATCTTTGATGAAGTGTCCCTTGGGTGCAAAAGAGGGTATGATTTTATGGGTGGAAGGGCTCCAAGAGTTGGCACCTAATAGGTTTCCTAAAGGAAGTTGAATAACTTAAGTTTCTAGGAAACCTAATGCAAATAGGACTTGTATTAAGTGCTTATTTGATTTTGAATAGAATTCAAACCTTATGCCTATTTAAAAAGACCTCTCCTAAGGTCCCTAGGCAATCAAACTAGCAGCCCCATGCCCCTTTAAAGTGCCCCACGCCCTCTCTTCCTCTCCCTTTCTCTTCTCCCTTGGACATCCACACGCCCTCTCCCTTTGGGCTTCCCTCCTTCTTCCACGTCCAAGGCTGTTGGGCATCACCTCTTGTGCTGGTTTCTACTCCATAGTAGCAGCATAATTTAAGGAAGAAAAAGCAAGAGAAGAAGAGAAGAAAAAGATCTAGGAAAGGATCAAAGAGTTGATCACGATTCAGGCTTCATTCAGATTCGCAGGCTGATTTTTTTGGAGAAGAAAAATTAATTTGAAGAGGGCTGTTCTAGGCTGATCCTGAGTGGATACCTATAGAGGCTAGGCACTTGTATGGCTAAGAGAAAGCTTCTTCTCTTTTATATCCAGATTTGAAGAAAGAAATTATGAAACAGGTATATGATTCGATCACATATTAAATTTTAGCATATGAAGTAGATCCTTGTGGTTTATGTTTTATGTATGTATGATATAGATTAAAAGGAGTTTTAATTTTCTATTCTATTGTGATGTTTAGAAAATAAAATCTTTGAAATATACATGCATGCTCCAATATGAAAAATTCAACAAAAGCGTCACACACGTAAGAAAAAAAAAGTTACCGTGTAGAGTGATTTGGATAAGAACAGATTCTCTTGATAAAGAATATTTTAAAATTTAAGTTTAAAATATTTCTTTTATCAAAACCAAATTAAATTTGGATATGATAAAGAAAGAGAGAAAACCTCTATGGCATAAGAAAATCTCATGCAAAAACTATTTGTGCGTGGAGATAGATGGCATCAAAAATTATGGCGCAAGGGGAGGAAGAGTCCAATATAATGTGGACTCTTGGTTTTCTTATTTGAATCCAAACCAAATCATAACTGATTTAGCCCAAATAAAATATATAAAATTCAATCTAATTAGGTTTATACATTCTTAATCAAATTTCAATTAAATTAAGAATTGATTGAATCAAAGTCTTGATCAAATCAGCGATATTTCTTTCTTAGCGACTAAGTCATCTCATAATTTAATCGAGTCAAACTTAGTTGAATCTAATTCAATTAAATTTTATTTAATCCTCTTTACTCAATCAAATTAAGCTAATTAATAATTTAATTATTAATTAATCTTTTATTAATTCGCTAACACTTGGTGAATAAATTTATTGCAACTTTGTATATGGTTAATCATCAATTAAATTGATGATTATGTCCTTGAATGATTCTCAATCATTGATCAGCCATATGATCAGTTAGAAACTTCTTTTGAATGTGACCCCATAGATTTGAACCTATGTCGGTAGCACAAGAATAAATTTCTGAACCAATCGATGTAACCATCTAGCAATGATGATCCGACTGATGGTGAAGCAATATTCAAGAACCTATTAGCGTATGGTTACCGTATAATTTATCCCTTTGATCTTAATGCTCGAAGATGACCTAAAATTTTATTGTCAATCTCAGATAAGTCATCCACATTATATTTTAATCTTTCAAATCCATCATATGGATTATCCAGGCTCAGATTTTGTTAAATTGAAATATATTAATACATTAACTCCTACTAATTCGGAGGGGTCAATCCCATCTGACTTGACAAATACTTGACTGTACCCAAAAATCTTTCGTTACTGAATTAGAAACTTAGTTAATCCAGCATCAAAGTATAGTGAGTTGCTTGTAAGTCACCATGGTGATCTCAGGTCGGAGGGATACTTATACCCATACCCTTCGCGAGCTATCCTTGACAGTAGAGTGCTCCGCAGTTGGTCACGTTCAGTGATGATGTACTCTTACATCTCACCTGTGTCTCGACATCATTTGATTATGAGGACAAGCAGTGCATATGTCACACAACGACCTACACTTGATATCGCAATCATCCTAGTAATAGCATCTCATTTGATTGCGAACCAATTTAAGGACTACACGATAAATCTTTCTTTATCGATCAAAGTAGTCCTAAGGAGTTCATCATAATATAGAAGTTCGTTAGAAGATGTAATCTTATGATAAAAAAGGCTCAATAATTTTTATTATTTATCAATTTATATATATTTATAATTAGTACAATCATCAAATGATTGGCTTTAGGACATATTTTTCAATAACTTCCACTTAGACTAAAGTCAATCAGTATAGTATCAAATATCCATCTTCGATTTATCATCTCAGAACTCTTAGATGTCGAGGCTTTAGTAAATGGATTGGTCAAGTTCTCCTTTCCGTCGATCTTCTAAAGATTGACGTTACCTTAGTAGATTTTTCGAATAAGGTAGTAGCGATGCAAAATGCTTGATAAGCTAATGGGACTTCAGCTCTTTGGCATGAGCTATGGCTACAGTGCTGTATAATACAGCAGGACCATCATCAGAGATTGCCACTCCTAGCTTGCCAGTGAATCTATATAATCACATAGCTTTCTTGCAAGCATCGAATGCTGCAATACATTCTACCTCGTAATTTGAATTTGGTTACATTGCTCTGCTCGGAACCTTTTCAGCAGATTGCTCCATTATTTAGGATAAAGATGTATTCTGACACATTCTTGCTATTAGTATGTCCAACTAAAAATTGAAGTCATACTCTACAAATTTTAAGTCAGATTCTTCATAATCGAATCACCGATCCTTAGTATTTCTCAAATACCTAAGGATGTCCTTCTAGTAATTCTCATCCGGATCTTGCAAGTATTCACTCACTACCCTAGTGAGTATACCGTATCTAATCTCATACATGGCATACATGATAGAATAAATTCTACTCATAAATATTCTATGTACGTTGGACTGGAATAATCCAAACAGCCTCTTAGATCTATCTCTATAAATCTTTATCCCTAGGATGAGAGATGCCTTTCCCAAGTTGTTTGTGGAGAACAATAATAATAGCAAAACTTTTATTCTCTATAATGTAAGAAATATCATTTCTGATTAAGAAAATTTTATTCATATACAAAATAAAAAATACACTCATAGAATTATTAACCCATTTGTATTTGCAGAGTTTATCTTTGTTCTCAATGAAGCCATACATTTTGATCATTTATCAAAATGCACGTTCCAACTCCAAAATATTTAACATTGCCACAGGAGAAAATTGATCCGTTATGATCCATACCAAAATGTTGAGAATATCCTTAAGCAATCAGATGGACATTTTAGATCTCCACCTTCTCGTCTATGCTCTCTAATTCTATTGAAGATCCATTTACACCTTATGAATTTTATCTTTTCAAGTGGATCAATGAGTGTCCATACATCGTTGACCATTATGGACTTCATTTCGGACTCTATGGCTCTAAACCATTAATCAGAGTTGGACCTTTGCATAACATCCATGCAGGAGATCAAATCCTTATTGTTCTCATCGAGTTCAACAAGATCACATCTTGTATCAAGATACCAAAGTATTTATTCAACGGATGTGGTACTCTATCAGACTCCTTTATGATGCCTTTACAATAGATTTCGGATTTGATTTAATCAAATCCGATTCTATGGGTTCACTAGATTGTGTCGGTTCTTCTATCTGTTGAACTTTATAAGTTTCACATTAAAGGCATTAGATTTTTCACCAAGGTACTTCTTTTCTTAAAGAAATACCGAACAACTCTTGTTCTTTAGCATGATAGAAGTTATATCCCTTAGATTCTTTGGGGTTACCTTACAAAATAATATATATAAGATTGAGATCCAAGCTAATCGAGCTGCAAATGCTCGACATAAATTGAACACTCCTAAACCCTAAAGTAAGAAAGTATCGACTTACGTCTAGTCCATATCTCATATGGAGTCTCTATGACTGATTAATTCAGAATCCAATTTAGAACATAACAAGCAGTCTCAAAAGCATAACCCTAAAAGAAGACTAGCAAATTTATAAACCCCATCATAGATCAAACTATGTCTAACAAAATCGATACCTGTTGGGTATAAAATACCCCCAAATGAAATTCGTAAAAGGCCGACTCTTCCAGGGCTCTTCCGGCTTTCGACCTTGTGCGGTATCTTTCTGAACTCCCCTGACTGTCCAAGCTTCCATAATACCATCCAGACTTCTTCGATAATGAGCTCCTCCATTCATCTGTCGGACTGCTCTAAACGCTTTTTGAACTTCAATATCAGCCGATTTTCTACAGTGATTGACTATTCTCCGAATCTCTTCCAGACTTCTTCCAACCATGATCGACTCTACTCCGAGCTTCTGTTGCAAGAGCCGGACTCCATCCGAACTTCTACAGTGGAAAGATCCCAAACGAATTTCTACAACGGACGGGCTCCACCAGCAGGATCTCTACTCCGAACTTCTTTCAAACTTCATCAATGTCTGAGCATCTCCAACAGCAGGACTTCTATAGTAACCAGACTCCATCCAAGTTTCTATGACGGTCGACCATCTTTCAAATTTCATCCGGACTCCTACAAGAGCCAGACTCCATCCGGACTTCTATAGTGGATGGATCCCAGATGAACTTTTACGACGGACAGGCTCCACCAGCCAGATCTCTACTCCAAACTTCTTTCGGACTACATCAATGACCGAGCTTCTCCAGTAGTGGGACTTCCACAATAAGAAGTCTCCATCCGAGCTTCCATGGCAATCGGTCTTCGTCCGAGCTTCTACAATAAGCGGACTTCGTTCGGACTCCTACAGGAGCCGGAATCTGTCCGAACTTCTACAACAGAATTTAATCTCGGACCTTTCCAATGTTCGACCTTTCACAGTGTTCTCAAGACTCCTCCAGCGGATGAACCTCCACAACGCCATCCGAACTCCGCTGTCGGACGACCCCCTGCCAAATTCCTCATGAAACTGGACTTCTCCGATGGATAATCTTCAGATGAGCTTTCACATCAGACAAATCCTAGATGGACTTCTCTAGCAATCAGACTCCTACCGGACTTCACCAACAGAAAATTCCTGTCCGAGCTTCTATAGCAGATGACTCCCGCCTGTAGCATCAGCGCCCAAGGCATTCGACAATAGTAGACTCATCAGCAACCTCAGAAACATCCGAGCTTCTCCCGAATTACTGAGACAGAGAGCCATTCCGCTCTGTCAGACGTCCCAGTCGAGCTTCAGCCATCAGGCCTGAACTCTCTGGCAAGTCACGACAATGGCCACTACTCTACTCCACTCTCTGTAACGGATTCTACGTGGCTCCACCACTCTCTGACAAGTCGGACAACGGATACCACTCCACTCTCCATAACAAACTCCATGTGGCTTTGAACGGCCCCCTGATGCCATCACTCTCTGTAACAAACTCCGCGTGGCTCTGAACGACCCACTACCAGGCAGTTACAGATATCGCTGTCAATCAGTTACACTCTCTGTCTATAAAAGGGACCCCCAGATACGTTCATCTCTAAGCTCTAAACTTTATCTCAAAATTTTGCTAAAATTCTCATTCGAGTGCTCCATTTCTGTTGAGGCAAAGTACTGACTTGAGCATCAGAGGATCTTGCCGGAGCAACCACAACTCCGGTTTAAACTTTCCTTGCAGGTCCCGACGGCGAACGTGATCCCCCCAACTCCAGCTTCTCCGACGTCAGTGGAATTCTGCACCAACAGAATTGACGCTAGAGGAAGGGTCTGTGTCTTCGCAGTACCCTTGTTCTTAAAGGAGTGCTCAACGGGACTGTCTCCGGTCATCTTCTCCGACATCTTCTTCTCCTTCTCCTGTCAGATCTCCACCTGATGCCTCTCCAAAAGGCATCCACCAGGCGATCCACGACCTCCGCGGCCAGATCTCAGCGAGCCCCACAAGCTCCGACCTCATCTCCAGTTTCTCAGGCTCCTCTTCCTCCAACAACGGCAGTCGGCATGGAGCAGTTTGACTGACTGGTTCAGCAGGTCAGGGGCCTCATCGAAGTAGTGCAGGCCATGCAGCAGCAGCCGCAGGTATCAATGCGGCTGGAAAGAGCATCATTGGAGTTTCAAAATCCAGCGACCGGGTGGGCCACTTGGGCCAGTCGCCCTGTCTTCCCCAAAAAGGGGAAGCAGAAGGCGGAGAACCCTCCGTCCGATCATGATTCCACCCTCGGAGAGTCTCTACCTCCGTTCCACCAAAAGACCCTCGAGACTCACAGTCAAGAGGACCTCCTGGATCAAAGATTCCAGGAGATGAACCGATGGATTAAAGAGCTTCGCCATGCTCCCACTGCTTACAGTGAGGACATCTGCACTAACCCTCCTTTCTCTCAAATGATTATGCAGGAACCAATCCCGCCAAACTTCAAGCTCCCCCAATTCGAGAGCTACGATGGGACCTCGGATCTGATTGACCATCTGGAGGCCTTCCAGACAATAATGCTGCTCCATGGCGCGCCGGACGCCATCCTATGCCGAGCTTTTCCATCCACCCTGAAGGGAGCAGCAAGAAACTGGTACTCGGCACTAAAGTCGGATACTATCTTCTCTTTTGATCAGATGAGCCACCAGTTCGTTGCTCATTTCGTCAGTAGCCGGCATCCTCGAAAAGGTTCGGAGTCCCTCATCAATATCAAGCAAAAGGAGGGAGAATCCATCCAAACTTACGTCAACCATTTTAATGCTGCCGCATTGGAGTTTCAAAACTTGGATCAATCGGTTGCAATGGCCGCCCTGAAAAGAGATCTTCAAAAGAATGATCTTCTGTTCTCCCTGAAAAAGAAGTATCCCAGGGACTTTGCTTATCTGCTGGCTCGAGCCGAAGGATATGCCCGAGCAGAGGAAGCCTTCAAGCTAAAGGATGAGGAGGTCGTGAAGGAGTGGCAAGCGGGTGACTCCAGCAAGCTCACAGTTGAAAAAGGGCCGAGTGAAGCTCAGCCACGTTCTCGAACTCCCCCTGGACACAAGCGTGCCCGCACTCCTCCCCGAGCTCGTAGGCAGAGGAGCCCGGATCACAGGGTTCGATGAAGCTCTCCTCCAGGAAGATTCCATAGCTACACCTCCCTCAATGCTCCAAAAGCCCAAGTACTGATGGAGGTTAGGGAGCAGCTGCCAAGATCGGAAAGGATGCACACACACCTCGGGAAGTGCAACCCTAACAAGTTCTGCCTCTATCATCGTGACCACGGCCATGACACAGAAGAGTACATTCAGCTCTGAGATGAGATCGAGGAGCTCATCAGATGAGGTCGGCTCGACAGATTCATTCGACGCCGGCCTGAAAATAGGGAAGATCGGCCGAGGGCCCTGCCACAACTGGAGCCGCCAAGGAGGGAAGAGCAGCCTGAAGGTCGGCCTCCAATCGGGATCATCAACTCCATCTCTGGAGGACCTCGACGGGAAGTAGGCCTTCCACGACTATGGGATTCGAAAAATCTACGAATGTATTACCAATAACTTTGTCTTAAATGAAAGTTTCTTTCATATTTGCATATCTTTTCTTTTGGCATGAACTTGTAACGACAGGGAGTAGCTCCTTCAAACAATCGAAACACAGTCATGTTAGGAACAGGAGGAGAACCTTGTCCTAACATAAGCAAAGTTGAAGATCCGATTATTTATAGATCGAATAGGGGGAGAGGCCCTTGCAACAGCCCTTATGCGCCCCTACAGCCATGTTAGGAACAGGAGGAGAACCTCATCCTAACATGAGCAAAGTCGAAGGCCCAATTATTTATAGATTGGATGGGAGGAGAGGCCCTTGCAACGGCCCTTATGTGTCCCCACAGTCATATTAAGAATAGGAGGAGAACCTCATCCTAACATGAACAAAGTCGAAGGCCCGATTATTTATAGACCAGATGGAGGGAGAGGCCCTTGCAACGGCCCTTATGCGCCCCCACAGTCATGTTAGAAATAGGAGGAGAACCTCATCCTAGCATGAGCAAAGTCGAAGGCTCGGTTATTTATAGACCGGATGGGGGGAGAGGCCCTTGCAACGGCTCTTACGTGCCCCCACAGTCCTGTTAGGAACAGGAGGAGAACCTCATCCTAACATGAGCTAAAATTGATTGTGTCAGGAATAGGAGGAGAACCTCATCCTGATGCAAATGAAGACCTAATCGTTCAAGATCGGATGAGGGGGAAGTCTCCTCAATGGCTCCTCTACACCCCTACAACCCCGTTAAGAGCACAGAAATAACCCTCACTTGAACACAAAAAAAAAAGAAGAGAAAAAAGAAAAGTGACGAGCTATGCCAGTGATAAGGAAAAAATAAACTACATCAAAGACACAAGGAACCTCGTCTCAACGAGGAAGGAGACTCTAGTCAAAAATCCTCAGTCTCTAAGAGGGAACCCAACACTGGCAGGAGAAAATCGACTTCCTCAAGGTAACGAAAAGTTCGGGTCCCCAAGCTCAAGCACCGGGAGGAAGCGTCAAACTCGAGTGGCCTCGAAAAGACCTTCGATCATGAAAAAAGGGGCAAATCAACACGATGACGATCAGGAACCTTCAAACAATGTCGACATCGAACAAGACAAAAGATAAAAGAAGTTTGATAAATGATAACTTAATACAAGAATGAACAAGGTAATGGAAAATCTCTTTTTCATTTCATTAGTGAAGTATAAATTACAAAGCCTTTGAAGGCCAAAAATGAAAAACGACAAGAAAAGGAAAGAATACATAGAATAAAAGGTAAAGAAGCTCTAAGGAAGCTCAGCTTCTTCAGACTTCGAACTCTCAGTTTCAGCCATCATCGAGGATTGCTTTAAGTATTTGACTTCTTTTTTCAGTTTTTTCTTTCTTAACAGCATCTCCTGATATATTTGGTGGAACCGTCGACTCTCACCCTCCGACTTTCGAAGCCTCTTCCTCAGAACTTCGGACTCCACCTTGGCATTCTTGACCGCCTGCTGCTCGTAGGCCAGTTGAATCTTCAGCCACTGCAATTCGGCCTTCTCCTGCCCAAGGACCACGGACAGTTCTTCCATGGTCCCCCTCAAGGAGCAGAGCTCGTTGGAGCCTTGTGCAGAGATGGCCTGGACTCTCTCAGACAACTGCCCCTTGAGGCGGGCAACCTCGTCAGTCGCCATCTTGAGCTTCCTTCGGTAGTCATCTACTTGCCCGCACCAGCCGACTCGGTAGGCATTGTAGTTCGTCTCAGCGTCCTGCAGCTACTTCTGAAGGTCAAAAAATTTCTTCAACCAGTCTCGATCGCAGTCAGCCTAAGTTGTGAGCCAGGATGAGCTCCCTTCCAACTAGCCGATCTTCTTCCGTGCAGCCGCCAGCTCGACCTCAAGGGAGCTGATCTTGGAAGCCTTAGTCCAAGATCGATCGCTAGCACATTTTTGGAGTTCCTCAAGCTCCTTCACAAAGTCAGCCTTCCTCTGGGTGTAGTCCATCAAGCCCTTTTTGTGGAGGTCTCGAAAGCGAGCAACCTTCGCAGTGACTTTCGAATAGCTCTTCCTCAGCCGGTGAAGTTCGTCATCCAGCTTCTTTGATTTCTTCGTCAGGTGACGAACTTTTCTTCTGAGATCCCGAACCATCGACTTCAGAGGAACCCCCTGCGGTAGGGGAAGAGCTTCGACGGGACACTGTCGTTGGAAGATAAGAGTGCCACAACACAAATCAGTGCCAGAAAGCAAAGGAGAAGAAAAAGAATGCAGAGTAAAAAAGAGGAGTCCTCTATAAAGAAGAATCCGATTTTATTGATTAAATAGTTCTTAAGTACAAGAGAACGAGAAAAAGTTGCAATAAAGAAAAAAAAAAGAGAGAGAATATAAAATTAGAGGTTTCGGACCTCTGAGGCAGAAGTGGGAGAGCTCGGTGCCCCCAGAAGGTCGGCTGCGGCAGCCACGGTATTCGAGGAATCTCGACTGGAGGAAGACCGGCAGCAGCTTCAGAAGGCCCGACTTCATCATCGGACGCCTCGTCCAGGAAGCCGAGGTCTAGCTCAGGAAACTTCCTGACCAGCTTCTTTTGGCAGAGCTCAAAGTCCTTGATGAAGGCGGCCTGGCCGAACTCAACCTTTAGATCCCTCATCTCGGAGGAGGTTTTGAACTCCTCCACTGCCCGGACCATTGCCTCTGAGACCAGGGTCGGGATCTGTGCCTTCAACTCAGAGACCTCGGCCTCTGCTTTCTTTCTTTTCTCCTCCAAGGTGGCCCTCAAGTCTGTCGAGGTCTGCTCCTCCTTCTGCAGCACCTCTTGGAGACTCGCGACTTCAGCGATCTTGTCTTTGAGGCGGGCGGCCTCGGCCAGGCGATCTTCCTCCACCTGGACGGCCTCCTTCTTAGCATTGTTCATCACCTCGATGTTGGCAATAAGCTGGTGTCCAATCTACAAGAACGGTCAGGGAGTTAATATAAAAACTGAGGAATAAGCTAAGCAAAGAGGCGAGAAGAAGAAAGGAGTAAATTGACCTACCTCGAGAAAGAAACCCAGAGAGTCCCAGACCCGCTACTTAGGATCAGCGTGAATGGTCCTGTGGACGACCTCGGGTAGGATGCACCCATCGACCAATCTCTTTAATAGATCCCTATTGTTGAAGGGATTTTCCTTCGGATCTTCTTCGGAGCCATCGGCCCCCTCGATGGCAGCCCTGCTGCTGCGGCTCTTGCGGGCCAATGTCTTCTTTCTCCTTCTCTGTTTGACCCCCGGTGCCTCCTCGAATCGAGCCTCTGGAGCAGGAACCTCGGTCGGGGGGCTCCTTAAAGAGGCCCGAGGGACTACGAGCTCGACGTCGGAGGGTGAGTCGACGGCAATGGCCGCCTGGGCAGGTGCGGTCAAGCTGGTCTCCTCTGCCCTTGCCCTCTTCGCCACCCCCGAGGATGCTGTGCCTTTCCTTTTGTGGGTCTTGAGACCCTGGGCTAGTATTCGAGCTACGTCAGCATCCATATCTGTAGTGAATGAGGATCGACACAGCTTAACAAAAGAACAAGAAAAAAGGAGAAACAGCGAATGACAAATATATATATATATATATATATATAACAGTACCGACAGGGTTGAGAGGGCTTAGACCGATGTTAAACAAGAGTTGTTCCTTCAGGAGGTTGGAAAGAAGAGGAGCTGGATAAGCCTTGAGTTTATTGGAGGCTTCAGGGTCATCCTGTCCCAGGCTAGAAGCCCGACGGACGGAATCCCTCAGGGAGCCCCAAGGGGGCAACCCCAGCTCCAAGGTCGGGCATCGGATGTAGAAGAACCTCTCCTTCCAGTTGTGGATAGAAGAGGAGGCATCTTTCAGCAACCCCTTTCTACCAAACAGAGGAGAGAAGTACCACCAGTCTTTTACCGAGGGATGGTGCTTGAAGGTATAGAAATTTTTAAACAAAGAAAGAGTCGGCCGAACTTCAGCTAAACTACAGAGGGAAAGAAATCCTATCAGAAACCTAAAGGAGTTCGGCGCTACAAAAACTAAAGAAATATTTAAGAAGCGGAAGAGAGCAATAACAAAAGGCGGAAGCGGAAGTCAAAACCAGACGCGAAAAGCTTCTTGGTATAAATAGAAGCAGACGGGGGGAGGAGCGTTAGCCCGACCAGTCGGCCCGAGAAGCTCCAGCTCGTACTCCGGAGAAATCTCGTACTGAATCCTAATCATTGAGAGTTCCTCCGGGGTCAGAGAGCTGGGGATGGTGTCTGGTACAAAGACCGAACAAGGTTCATCTATAGAACTAAGATTTTGGGGGGCTGGAACGGACGAACTCCTAGAACTGCTAAAGGAGGAAGTGTTGGAGGATATTTTGAATCGAGCGAAAATCCTAAAAATCTCAAAAAAATTGGAAAAAATAAGAAATGAGACGTTCATGGAAAACCGAACAGGTGGAATGTAAAGGAAGAAAAATGGAAGAATAACAGCGAGAGAAAAAAACAAAAAGGGAAGTTCTGAAACTAACCTAGGCTGGTTCGAAAGATGCAGAGATGTAGAGATGGGGACGACTTGAAGAACGCCTAAGGCTGAAAAGGACGTTGAGGAAGAATGGAACTCTCAGGAAGAAGGAGGGACCGAAGAAACTTTCAGGCAAAGTGAAACCCTAGAAGGAGGGAGGCGGGTTTAAATAGGCAACGAGGTCCGGCGGAATAATGATCACGGATCTCCTCTGGCTGATCTACAACCACCACATGTCCCACTCATCATGGCAGGCGGCTGAAAGTGGCCGACAACTGACAGAACCATTATTGCACCGTGCCTAGAGCACCGCTCCAGTAGAAATCCCAAAAAAACCTTTTCGGATCGCCTTGATTTGAAAAGGCTCTAGCACTAGCGTAACAAATGCTAAAATATCTGGAAACAATCGAGTACGAAAATCGAGGGAGGTAACTTCGACTGTGAAAATTTTTCTATACTTCATTCGAAACCTGAACTCGAAAGTGAGGGGGCTGGTGTTGGGTATAAAATACCCCCAGCTGAAGTTCGTAAAAGGCCGACCCTTTCAGGGCTCTTCCGGCTTCCGACCTTGTGCGGCATCTTTCTGAACTCCCCCGACCATCCGAGCTTTCATAATACCATCCAGACTTCTTCGATAATGAGCTCCTCCATTCATCTGTCGGACTGCTCTAAACACTTTTCGAGCTTCAATATCAATCAATTTTTTACAGTGATCGATTATTCTCCGAATCTCTTCCAGACTTCTTCCAGCGACGATCGACTCTACTCCGAACTTCTGTTGTAAGAGCCGGACTCCATCCGAACTTCTACAGTGGATGGATCCCAAATAAATTTCTACAATGGACGGGCTCCACCAGTAGGATCTCTACTCTGAACTTCTTCCGAACTTCATCAATGTCTGAGCTTCTCCAACAACAGGACTTCTACAGCAACCAGACTCCATCCAAGTTTCTACGATGGTCGACCGCCTTTCGAATTTCATCCAAGCTCCTACAAGAGTCGGATTCCGTTCGGACTTCTACAATGGATGGATCCCAGACAAACTTCTACGACGGACAGGCTCCACCAGCCGGATCTCTACTCCAAACTTCTTTCGGACTTCGTCAATGATCGAGCTTCTCCAGCAGTGGGACTTTCACAATAAGAAGTCTCCATCCGAGCTTCCACGGTAACCAATCTTCGTCCGAGCTTCTACAATAAGCAGACTTCGTCTGGACTCCTACAAGAGCCAGAATCTGTCCAAACTTCTACAACAGAATTGAATCTCGAACCTCTCCAACGTTCGACCTTCCACAGTGTCCTCAAGACTCCTCCAGCAGATGAACCTCCACAACGCCATCCAAACTCCACTGTCGGATGACCCCCTGTCGGATTCCTCATGAAACTGGACCTCTCCGATGGATAATCTTCAGACGAGCTTCCACATCAGGCAAATCTCAAACAGACTTCTCTAGCAATCGGACTCCTACCGGACTTCACCAACAGAAAGTCCCTGTCTGAGCTTCTACAGTAGATGACTCCCTCCTGTAGCATCAGTGCTCGAGGCATCCGACAATAGTAGACTCGTCAGCAACGTCAAAAATATCTGAGCTTCTCCCGGATTGCTGAGACAGAGAGCCATTCCGCTCCATCAGATGTCCCACCCGAGCTTCAGCCATCAGGTCCGAACTCTCTGGCAAATTACGATAATTGCCACTACTCTACTCCACTCTCTGTAATAGATTCCACGTGGCTCCACCACTCTCTGACAAGTCACGACAACGGACACCACTCCACTCTTCATAACAAACTCCAAGTGGCCCTGAACGGCCCCCTGACGCCACTACTCTCTGTAACAAACTCCGCGTGGCCCCGAACGGCCCACTATCAGGCGGTTACAGACGTCGCTATCAATCAGTTATGCTCTCCGTCTATAAAAAGGGACCCCCAGATACGTTCTTCTCTAAGCTCTAAACTTTATCTCGAAACTCTGCTAAAATTCTCATTCGAGTGCTCCATTTCTGTTGAGGCAGAGTACTGACTTGAGCATTGAAAGATCTTGTCAGAGCAACCCCAACTCTGGTTTAGACTTTTCTTGCAGGTCCTGACGACGGATGCGATCCCTCCAACTCCAACTCCGACGTCGGCAAAATTCTGCACCAACAAGAATAAAATTTTTTTGCATAATATTTATTATAAATTATTTATAAAATTAAAATTAAAATTATTTCAAACCTAAACCTAAACCCATGTTGATGCTAAACTTAATTGATAATTAAGTGAAAAATCGATTAGATCTAGAATTATGAATTAAAGATCTAATATCATTCGCATAAAATATGGGGGCATGAGTTAGCTCAAATTAGGTCCTCTTAATTGGGTTAGACCTAAGATTAGAATTAAAAAGTTAATAGACTATATAGAGAAATTGATTAAATCTAATCAAATATTGAATCAGATTAAATCAGAGTTTCTTTAGCACCAATACACCAATACAATAGTTGTAGATGGTCAAGTCCATATTTTTTTATCAGACCAAATGAACCTTGATTGTGGCTTCATAGTTGAACCCAAATCATTAGGCTAGTCAAATCGAAACTAGTTAACCAATTGATGTCTAAGATAAGTTTAGCATTTCAACCGACAGTTTTTAATTGAGAGCAGCTTATCTCACCATTTCGATAGTGTCTAAGGCAAGCTTAGTAGACCCTCCCATCGATCTCACTTACTTGATCAATTTGATGGATTATGTCTTGATTAGATCGTTAAGTGATTCAAATTGACTCATGCCATTAAGGTTGATTAATGACTGATCTAGGTGCCAGTTCGATCAGCATGACCCTAATCCAATTAAGTGACTTGATGAAGTAAGTGAAAAGATTATGGTCTACTGATTGATATCTTGTTCTCTCTTCTCTAAATTAATTAAATTTTCTAAATTATTAGATCTATAAAATGAGCTAGTTATGGAGATAACTGGATCATAGCCTCTCATTAAGGTGAATGGTAATGGATCTATTATTTTTGATTGATATTGCAGGCGCCATCCATCTGGTGCTCTCTCTGAATGATGGAATTATCATTCATCATATGATGATTCTATTGTACTATCTGATGATGGTTGGGTTGATTGAACCACCTTGGACCTGGTCATTCATTAGTTAGAATCACTGAGTAGGTTCATGTTAATGGTTTGACTTAACCAAAATTTTTAGTAGAGGCCCATCGCCTACTGAAATGAAATCTGAAGCTAAATTAATTACTAAAAATTATTTGAAGAAATAATTGATTGAAAACTTAGCCATAGGTGCATATGGGTTGACCGAGCTATTTTTGGGTCTGTATGCAGTCTGTGTGAATTCTAGTACCCACTAAGAGATTAAAGTAATTTCTCGAATTAGAGGTAGAAGCTACTAATTCGTATAAAATAGTGTAAGAATCTTTAGACTAAAGTCCAAGTCTTTAGGCTTAATCAATTTATAAAAATTGAGATCTTGTATTTTTTTTTTCAGTTATGGCTAGATATCCATTGTTCCATTTACTGTTTGATAGTGACTTATTTATAAGATCCAACTTTGATAGATAGTATTGAAAGTTTCAAATAGTTCTAGAGCACGAATAGATCCTAAATATGATTATGGATCCAGCATCTGATGTTTCCACATCCAACACACATGATGCGATCAAAGATACTTATTAGAAGTGGCCAAATGATCATATCACTGTGTGGTGTTTTTTTTTTTGAGAGCAGTAAAGAATATAAATTTTGTTGTAAATTTGATGATGCTCAGTGAGAGAAAATCTTTCAAATATTGAAAGAGTTCTTTTGCACCTCTGAAGATATATCTTTGGTGAATAATAATCTTTGAGAAAGAAAAGAAAAAAAAGATGCAAAAGAGTCATGCTTGGACTAATGAGTCCGAACTAACAAAAGAGTCTAAGATTAATCTAGTCTGGTAGAATCTCTTGATCCAAACATGCTAAGAAAAAGAAATTAATAAGAATTACTGGACAAGGTACTTATATGATAATATTTTATGATTTTTCTGTCTATGACACTACTGCCTCGGTATTGGATATCGAAAGTCCATGCAAATTATTGCAACGATTTTAAGTTAGTAGAAAGTTTGAAAATACAAGAGGTTCCTGAACATTAAAGATAGAAGTTATGTTCCAATCTTGGTTTTAGGAATCATCGAGTCTATTTTCAATTCTTAACAATATCATTTTAGTGATTGTCACTATTGTCTAATGATTTTGTGATATCATTATGAATAATATCAAAATCATATGGACAACTAAGAAATGATATTTACACAGTCTGTTAGTGTATGTACACAACAAACAAACTCCTTAGAGTAGATAATGTCATGGAAGCCTATCTTTGGTAATTTAAGCTCGATCATATAAATAAGAATAAGATCAACAGGAGATAATTTTTGAAGTCAATGATTGTGAATCATTGTTAACCTGTCAATCCTCTCTCTTTGATAAGATGACCAAATCATCTTTTGTTAGAAAAAGTGAACGAGCCAATAATGTTCTAAATCTGATACATACTGATGTATTAAATCTATGAACATGTTTGCCATAAAATTAGATTATTTAAAATATTCAAATAATTCTTTAATAAGGTAGAAAAATAAGCTAGAAAAAGTATTGAAACTCTTCGATCAGACCAAAGAGGAGAATGCCTTACCGGTGAGATTTTTGACATATCTCGAAGAGAATAAGATTCTCTCTTATTGGTATTGTTGGTGCAGAATTTTGCCGATGCTGGAGAAGCTGGAGTTGGGAGAATCGCATCTGCTGTCGGAACCTACAAGGAAAGTCTAAATCAGAGTTGGAGTTGCTCCGGCAAGACCCTCCGACGCTCAAGTCAGTACTTTGCCTCAACAGAAATGGAGCACTTGAATGAAAATTTTAGCAGAGTTTCGAGATAAAGTTTAGAGCTTAGAGAAGAACGTATCTGAGAGTCTCTTTTTATAGACGGAGAGCGTAACTGATTGACAGCAACATTTGTAACCGCCTGGTAGTGGGCCGTTCGGGGCCACGTGAAGTTTGTTACGGAGAGTAGTGACGTCAGGTGGCCGTTCAGGGCCACGTGGAGTTTGTTATGAAGAGTGGAGTGGTGTCCATTGTCACGACTTACCAGAGAGTGGTGGAGCCACATGGAATCCATTATAGAGAGTGGAGTAGAGTAGTGGCCATTGTCGTGACTTGCCAAAGAGTTCGGGCCTGATGGCTGAAGCTCGGCTGGGACATCTGACGGAGCAGAATGGCTCTCTGTCTCAGCAATTCGGAAGAAGCTCAGATATTTTCTAGGTTGCTGATGAGTCTACTGTTATCGAATGCCTCGGGCACTGATGCTACAGGAGGGAGTCATCTGCTGTAGAAGTTCGGACGGAGACTTTCTATTGGTGAAGTCCGGTAGAAGTCTGATTGCTAGAGAAGTTCGTTTGAAATTTGCCTGATGTGGAAGCTCATCTAAATATTATCCGTCAGAGAGGTCCAGATTCATAAGGAATCCGATAGGGGGTCACCCGACAGTGGAGCTCGGATGGCGTTGTGGAGGTTTGTCCACTGGAGAAGTCTTGAGGACACTGTGGAAGGTCGAACGCTGGAAGAGTCTAGGATTCAATTCTACTGTAGAAGTTCGGACGGAGTCCGACTTTTGTAGGAGTTTGAAAGGAGTCCGCTTATTGTAGAAGCTCGGACGAAGATCAGTTGTCGTGGAAGCTCGGATGGAGACTTGTTATTGTAGAAGTCCCACTGCTGGAGAAGCTCGATCATCGATGAAGTTCGGAAGAAGTTTGGAGTAGAGATCCTGCTGGTGGAGCCCATCCGTTATAGGAGTTCATCTATGATCCATCCGCTGTAGAAGTTCGGACGAAGTCCGGCTCTTGTAGATGCTCAGATGAAATTTGGAAGGCGGTCGACCGTCGTAGAAACTTGGATGGAGTCTGGTTACTGTAGAAGTCCTGCTGTTGGAGAAGCTCGGACATTGGCGAAGTCCAGAAGAAGTTCGAAATAGAGATCCTGCTGGTGGAGCCCATCTATTGTAGAAGTTAGTCTAGGATCCATCCATTGTAGAAAATCGGCTGATAGTGAAGCCCGAAAAGCATTTGGAGCAGCCTGGTATATGCATGGAGGAGCTTATTATCGAAGAAGTCCGGATGGTATTATGGAAGCTCGGACGGTCGGGGGAGTTCAAAAAGATGCCGCACAAGGTCAGAAGCGGGAAGAGCCCTGGAAGGGTCGGCCTTTTATGAACTTCGGCTGGGGGTATTTTATACCCAACAATTCTAAAACTGTTACGGAGAGTGGTGGCGTCAGGGGGCCGTTCAGGGCCACGTGGAGTTTGTTATGAAGAGTGGAGTGGTGTCTGTTGTCGTGACTTGCCAGAGAGTGGTGGAGCCATGTGGAATCTATTACAGAGAGTGGAGTAGAGTAATGGCCATTGTCGTGACTTGCCAGAGAGTTCGGGCCTGATGGCTGAAGCTCGACTGGGATGTCTGACAGAGTGGAATGGCTCTCTATCTCAGCAATCTGAGAGAAGCTCGGATGTTTTCGAGGTTGATGACGAGTCTACTATTGTCGGATGCCTTGGGCGCTAATGCTACAGGCAGGAGTCATCTACTGTAGAAGCTCAGATGGAGACTTTCTGTTGGTGAAGTTCGATAGGAGTCCGATTGCTAGAGAAGTCCATCTAGAATTTGCCTGATGTGGAAGCTCGTCTGAAGATTATCCACCAGAGAGGTCCAGTTTCATGAGAAATCCGACAGGGGTCGTCCGATAGTGGAGTTCGGATGGCGTTGTGGAGGTTCATCCGCTGGAGGAGTCTTGAGGATATTGTGGAAGGTCGAATGTTGGAGAGGTCCGAGTTTCAATTCTGTTGTAGAAGTTCGGACAGATTCCGACTCTTGTAGGAGTCTGGATGAAGTCCGCTTATTGTAGAAGCTCGGATGGAGACTGCTTATTGTGGAAGTCCCACTGCTGGAGAAGCTCGGTCATTAACGAAGTCCAAAAGAAGATCGGAGTAGAGATTCGGCTGGTGGAGCCTATCCATCGTAGAAGTTCGTCTGGGATCCATCCACTGTAGAAGTTCGGACGGAGTCTGGCTCTTGTAGGAGCCTGGATGAAATCTGAAAGGTGGTCGACCATCGTAGAAACTTGGATGGAGTCTGATTGCTGTAGAAGTCCTACTGTTGGAGAAGCTCAGACATTGACGAAGTCTAGAAGAAGTTCGGAGTAGAAATCCTGATGGGGGAGCCCGTCCATTGTAGAAATTCGTTTGGGATCTATCCACTGTAGAAGTTTGGATGGAGTCTGGCTCTTGCAACAGAAGCTCGGAGTAGAGTCGATCGTGGCTGGAAGAAGTCTGGAAGATATTCAGAGAATAGTCGATCACTGTAGAAAATTGACTGATATTGAAGCTCGAAAAGCGTTTAGAGCAGTCCGACAGATGAATGGAGGAGCTCATTATCGAAGAAGTCCGGATGGTATTATGGAAGCTCGGACGGTCGGGGGAGTTTAGAAAGATGCCGCACAAGGTCGGAAGCCGGAAGAGCCCTGGAAGGGTCGGCCTTTTATGAACTTCGACTGGGGATATTTTATACCCAACACCAGTCCCTCCACTTTTGAGTTCGGATTCCGAATGAAGGAAGTACAGAGAAATTTTCACAGCCGAAGTTGCCTCCTTCAATTTTCGTACTCGATTATTTTCAGATATTTTGATGTTTGGCGCGCTGGTGCTGGAGCCTTTTCAAATCGAGGTGATTTGAAAAGATTTTTTTAGAATTTTTGCTGGAGCGATGCTCTAGGCATAGCGCAATAATGGTTCTGTCAGTTGTCAGCCACTTTCAACCGCCTGCCATGATGAGTGGGACACGTGGCGGTTGTAGATCGGCCAAAGGAGATCCGTGATCATTATTCCGCCGGACCTCGTCGCCTATTTAAACCCGCCTCCCTCCTTCTGGGGTTTCACTTTGCCTGGAAGTTTCTTCGGTCCCTCCTTCCTGAGAGTTTCGTTCTTCCTCAACGTTCTTTTCGGCCTTAGGCATTCTTCGAGTCGTCCCCATCTCTGCATCTCTGCAGCCTTCGGACCAGCCTAGGTTAGTTCCAAAACTTCCCTCTTTGTTTTTTTCTCTCACTGTTGTTCTTCCATTTTTCTTCCTTTACATTCCACTTGTTTGATTTTCCACGAACGTCTCATTTCTTATTTTTTCCAATTTTTCTGGGGTTTTTAGGATTTTTGCTCGATTTAAAATGTCCTCCAGCACTTTCTTCTCTAGCAGTTCTAGGAGTTCATCTATTCCAGCCTCCCAAAATCTTAGATGAACCTCATCCGGTCTTTGTACCAGACACCATCCCCAGCTCTCTGACCCCGGAGGAACTCTCACTGATTAGGATTCAGTACGGGGTTCCTCCGGAGTACGAGTTGGAGCTTCCCGGGCCGACTGGCCGGGCTAACGCTCCTCCCCCCGGCTGCTTCTATTTATACCAAGAAGCTTTCTACGTTGGGCTTCGACTTCCGCTTTCGCCTTTTATTATTGCTCTCTTCCACTTCTTAAACATTTCTTTAGTTTCTGTAGCGCCAAACTCCTTTAGGTTTCTGATAGGATTTCTTTCCCTCTGTAGTTTAGCTGAAGTTCGGCTGACTCTTTCTTTGTTTAGGAATTTCTATACCTTTAAGCGCCATCTCTCGACAAAAAACTGGTGGTACTTCTTGTTGGGAATAGTGTCCCAAAGCCAATCATCAGCCTGTTGACGGTTGTGCTCCTTTTTGTATTAGTACATGAATTATAAATAAATAAAAGTTATTTTGATATTTTTTCATCACAAATGTTTCATCTTCTAATGAACTCCTGTGTTGTGGTGAAGTCCTTAGGACTATTTAGACTCGACAAAGGAGGATTTGTCGCTTAGTCCTTAAACATGTTCGTGACCAAATGATACGTTGTTACCAAGGATGACAACGTTTATCGAGCATAGGTCATTGTGTGCCATATGGGTTGGTTGTCCTCATAACCAAAGAGTGTGGAGACACTGGTATGGCATACAGGTGAGATGTAATGGTACATCTGCACTGAACGTGACCAACTCCGGAGCTATTTCTGCTGTCAAGATTTGCTCCGATGGGATATGGGTATAAATATCCCTCCGACCTGAGACCGCCACGGTGACTTGCAAGCAACTCACTGCACTTAGGCACTGGACTACCTGAATTTCTAATTCAGTGACGGAAGGCTGCTGGGTGTAGTCAAGTACTTGACTTGTCGGTGCATGTGTCAAGATGGGATTGACCACTCCAGTTTAAGAGCTGTGTACAGTTGTGTTTCAATTTAGCAAAACCTTGGCCAGGGTAGTCTTAGTGAGGAGTCACAGGACTAATTGAGTTGAGCACGATTCAGATGATATCATCAGGGTTGACAGTTTAACCCTGAGTCGTCCTAAACACAGGGGTCAAAAGGGATGAATTATACGGTAACCATATTCACGTAGGTTCTGAATGTTGCGATTGTGATTATTCGATCTATCCGGTCGTCGGGTACCATTGCTAGATGGTCACTTCGATTAGTACAGAAATTGGTTCCTGTGCTACCGGCTTAGGTTCGAACCTGCGGGGTCATAAACATTAGAGGTTCCTTTCTGATCTGATGGCTGATTATGAGTCTTATCTATCTGGGACTCTATGATTGAGAATTAGGATTCTCTGATCATGAGTTCCACACATTTTGGGTACCGAGGTCAAAATTTTGAATTTCAAATTTTGAATTTGAAATTTGAACTCTTTGATCAGGGTTTCATATCGATGGTCTCTGATGCCTGATTGTCCATCGAATTTGGACTCAATATTTATGAGAGATTTAATTAGTAATTTAATCACTAATTAACTCAATATGATTGAGTAATTATTTTTGGATCAAGTCCAATTGAATTGGATTCAGTTTGGATTGACCCGATTAGGTTAAATGTTGACCTAATCGCTAAGGTGGTTTAGTCTCTGATTTGATCAGGAGTTAGGTTTAGTTAATTCCTGATTTGATTAGAATTTTATTGAGCCTAATTAAGCCTAATTATGTTGGGTTTAATCTGGTCTAATTGTGCTTGACCTATTTTAAACTAGGTTGGCTCAATTTGAATCAAACCACCTTGTTTTAAATTCCCTGCGACACCCAACTTCCTTGCACCCATTTGAATTCACGAGAAGAAACTTCTCGTAAAATTTTTCTCATGCAAAACCCTTCCCCACACCCTCATTTGTGCGCCATATGGATAAATAAAATAATTAGTTAGCCATTCAAATTCAAAGCATGTTTGAATTTGAATGGATAACTTATCACTTGCCCTTTCATCCTTATCCATTTTGTGTGCCACATTACTTACACGAGAAAAGGTTTCTCATGAAATATTTTTCACGCACAAAGAGCCACGCCCCTTCTCTTCTCACACCCAAAAGGATAGGGATAAGTTGGTTTTCGTTTGAATTCAAATTTGATTTGAATTCAAATGTGTAACCTCTTATCTTTATCCTCTCACGCGGATAAGACACGTTCGATGTTGTTTTAAAAAGAGGAGAAAGGTGGGACGTGCATAAAAATTTTAGGAGAAAAACTTTGGGGCGTGAGGAAGGCTTCTGTGCAAGGTGAAGGTCCAAAACCTTCCGAGAGAAAAAGAAAGAAAAGAGAGAAAATTGGGCGTAGGGTTTTTGGTGTGTACCCTAGGATTTCTACCTAGGGTTCGGGAAGTGAGATTGGTGTGCCACGAGTGTCGTGAGTCCACCAAATTTTAGGGAGAGATCCATCAGCCTCTCAAGCAACTGTGTAGATAATCTGAAGCATTCAAAAAGTCAGCACACATCGATCGAAGGAGTTCGATCAACATCTGCCATCAAAAGGGTGAAATCACGAACTAGCATTCGTGAGGAGCTGATCAGACGGGAGCTTCGTGTGGATGATCCGAAGAGGTTAGATATTTGTGTGGCTGTGACATGACGATCAGAGCCCCCCGACGGTGATCAGATTATGGTGATCGACTACCCGCAAAAGGTGATGTGTTCTGAACACAGTACTGTAAAACGTTTACTGATTCAAATTTGAATTTCAAATTTAAATGCATGCTGTTGTATCATATTTAGATTCTAGTGTAGGGTTAATTAGTATTAATTAATGAGATTAATTAATAATTCCACTGTAAAATAGTAATTTTGAAAAAGTTTTAAAATTACCATTTTGCCCCTGCACTAAATTTTTGCTTCAAATGGTATCAGAGCATGGTTCTAGAATATGATATACATATGCATGCGTAGATTAAGGTGTAATCTATAAGTTTAAATTTGAAATTTAAAATTCAAAATTCAAAAAGATTTGAAATTTGAAATTTGAAATTTGAAATTTGTTAGAAGTTTCAAATTTGAAATTCAAAATTTGAAATTTGAAATTTGATTGAAATCTCAAATTTGAAATTTGAAATTCAAAATTTGAAATTCAAAATTCAAAATTCAAATTTTAAAATTCAAAGATTGGAAATTTGAAATTTGAAATTCAAAATTTAAATTTTGAAATTGATATATTTAGATATACTTGATCCAAGTAGCAAGTAATCTAATTAGGTTGGTTGCCATGGCCGTCCGGTCATAGGAGAAAAGTAGGGTTTAAAGGCCCTCTCTTCCCATTCGATGGGGTCTCCTATGGCGGTAGGGGTGCCGATGCAATTATATCCCATGCCGATGAAGCAGTGAAAGGACTTAATTAAGAAATTTATCATGAATATGTTAGATTAGATCTAAAAGAAAATTTATGATTTATTTTGAATTATTTTCTGTTATGAAATGAGCAATAGAATTATTGTTTATGAAATGTGCTGACCCGTTTGTGAAATGAGTTAACACATTTGGTGAACAGAAAATAAAATCTTTCAAATTTAAAAATTATTTTCAAAATGCCAAACTCTGACCCATCAGCCCAAGTACTTAATTAAAAGAATTAAGTGTTGTCTAGTAGGTCTAGAATTATGAATTAAGACCTAAGACAATTGCATAAACTTGTGGGTCAATGGGTTAGATGAATTAGGTCCATAATTGGGTTAGACCTAAGGTTAGTTTAAAAAATAGACTAAATGGAGTAATTGGTCAAATCTAATCAAAAGTTGAATTAGATTAGGTCAAGGATACTCTAGACTCAACTTCAATAGTTATAGTTGAATGGGTCCATGTCTTTAACTAGACCAAGATGGACTTAATTCATGGCTACGCGGTGAAGCCCTATTTACTAAGTTGATCAAAATTAAAACTAATGAACCGGTTGGTGTCTAAGGTAAGTTCGGCAGTTTTGACCAGTGGTTCTTAAGCGGGAGCTACTCGCATTGATTCGATCATTGATGAGTTAATGGCAAATCCCCACCACTGATCTCACTTACCTGGTCAATCTGGTAAGTTAGATTTTGATTAGATCACTTGGTGATTAGAGCTCACCCATGTCATTAGGTAAATCAGTGTGACTGATTTAGGTGCTCCTAATGCCAGCTTTAATTAAATCTTTTTTTAATCTGACTTGGTGAAGTCAGTGGGAGGATTGAAATTGGCTGGATGATTTCTTCTCTACTATTCTTTAATAAAATCCTCAAAATTATTAGGTCCCTAAAATGATTAAGTTATAATGATAACTAAGTCATAGCCTCCCATTAAGTGAGTGATAATGAGTCCATTAGTTCAATGATCATTGGAGGCCCAAAGGCCTGGTGCTCATTGGCTAATGGAATTATTATTCATAATATGATAATTTGATTGAGTCTTTCTGATGGTGGTTAGGTTGGCCGGCCAAAGTCGGGCCTGATCATTTATTGGTCCGATTCACTAAATTAAGTCATGTTAATGGTTGGACCTAACCAGATCTTTTCAGTGGAGGCCAAAGCCTACTGATTAGGTTCTGGGGCAAAATCAATTACTAAAAGTTGTTTAGAGAAACAACTGGTTAAGAACCTACCCATAAATGCACATGGGTTGACCAACCAAAGTTGGGCTCGTGTGTAGTCTGTGTGGATTCTAGTACCCATTAAGGAATTAAAGTAATTCCTCGAATTGGAGGATGAGGCTATCAGTTCGTAAAAATATTGGAAAAAACTTTAGACTAAAATCCAAGTCTTTAGTATTAATTTATGTACTAATAGAGGTCTCGTTTTCCTTTAAGCAGCTATGGCCACTACCCTGTCGCTCCGATCATTATTAGATAATGACAAGCTCATGGGACCCAATTTCGATAGCTGGTATCGAAAATTGAAAATCGTCCTTGAGCATGAGCGGATCCTTTATGTAGTAACGGATCCAGCACCTGAGGAGCCAGCTCCGAACGCTAGTAAGGCGATCCGAGACACTTACTTGAAGTGGCTCAATGACCGCACCATCGTTCGATGTATTATGCTGGCAGCAATGAATGATGAGTTCAGCCGAAGGTTTGAGAATGCCCAGCCACAGGAGATGCTTCAAATGTTGAACGACTCCTTTGGCACGCCTGACGACGTTGAAAGGCACAAAATTAGTTGTGTCATTTTCAATGCTCGAATGAGGGATGGGGCCTCAGTCACTGATCATGTACTGTACATGATCGAGATGATTGAGCGCCTAAGCAAATTGGGCTTTCCTCTGCACGAGCAGCTCGGTAAGGATGCGATCCTTAATTCCTTTCCCAAGTCCTTCCTCCCATTCCTTACTCATTTTCGAATGACAAAGCCTGCAGTAAACTACCACGGATTGTTGGGGTTGCTGCAGAACTTTGAGAAGGATCACCAACTCCATAAGGAGTCGGTGAATGTAGTGGGAGGGTCTTCTTCTCGTCGTCAACCCTTTGGGAAGGGGAAGAAGAACAAGAAGAAGAAAAATAAGAAGGTGCAATCTCATGTTGGGACAGTAGCACGAGGTCAGACCAAGAAGCGCAAGCACGACCAGAGCCAGGCAGAGTGCTTCTTTTGCAAGAAGCACGGGCATTGGAAGAGGAACTGTCCTCAATACATTGCCTCCCTGGACCCGAACAGGCCAAAGAAGAAGCAAGGTAATTATATGATAACTCCTTGCAACTTTTTGATTTGTGATACTACTGCCTGGGTATTGGATATCGAAAGCCCTTATCATATTTGTAATTCGATGCAGGGTCTGCAGGTCAGTAGGAGATTTGATGAAGGCAAGAGGTTCCTGAATGTTGGAGATGGAAGTAAAGTTTCAGTTCTAGCTTTAGGAATCATGAGTCTTGTAATCAATTCTCATAATGTAATTCTGAGTGAATGTCACTATTGTCCAAATTTTTTATTAAATATTATTTCTGTAGGCCTTTTGGCCATGTACGGTTATAATTTTTTAATAAAAAGAAATATTTGTAATATCATTTTGAATGGTGTTACAATATTTGTTGGATAATTAAATAATGGAATTTACTTACTATCACAGCCTGTTAATGTGGTTCAAAAATTCGGTAAACGCTCTAGAATAGATAATGTGTCAGAAGTCTACCTTTGGCACTGTAGGCTAGGTCATATCAATAAGAACAGGATAAACAGGTTGGCTCAAGAAGGAATTCTTGAAGTTAGTGATTGTGAATCACTTCCAACCTGTGAGTCCTGTCTTCTTGGAAAGATGACCAAGTCACCTTTTACTGGAAAAGGTGAGCGAGCTAGTGAACTCTTAGGTCTGGTACATTCTGATGTATGTGGACCCATGAGCTCAAGTGCAAGAGGTGGATTTTTTTACTTCATAACCTTCACAGACGACCTATCTAGGTATGGGTATGTCTATTTAATGAAGCATAAGTCGGAATCATTTGAAATGTTCAAACTATTCCGAAATGAGGTAGAAAAACAAACTGGAAAGTGTATTAAAACTCTTCGATCTGATCGAGGAGGTGAATACCTTTCCAATGAGTTTCTAACGTATCTAGGGGAGAATGGGATTCTCTCTCAGTGGACTCCTCCTGGAACACCACAGCATAATGGTGTGTCTGAAAGGAGGAATCGGACCCTGTTAGACATGGTTCGATCCATGATGGGGTTTGCTGGTCTGCCGATCTCCCTCTGGGGATATGTGCTCGAATCAGCTTGTTACCTTTTAAATAGAGTTTCGAGTAAGTCTGTAGCCAAAACGCCATATGAGATATAGATAGGACGTAAGCCAGTACTCTCGCACCTTAGGGTTTGGGGGTGTCTGGCTTATGTTAAACGTTTAATTACAGACAAGCTTGGACCTAGGTCTGACAAGTGTAATTTTATAGGGTACCCAAAAGAGACCAAAGGGTATAATTTCTACCTTGCTGATGAGCAAAAGGTGTTTGTCAGCCTTAAGGCAATCTTTTTAGAAAAAGAGTTCCTTAGTGAAGGAACTGTTGCCTCTAAAGTCGAACTTGACGAAGTTCGACAGGTGGAAAAACCGACACATGTTACTGAACCTGAACCAGATTTGATTAGATCAGATCTGGAGCCCATTGATTATGCACCCTTAAGGCGGTCTGGTAGAGTACCACATCAACCGGACAGATACTATGGTTTCTTGGTCCGGGATGGTGATCCTATCGAACTTGATGAAAACGATGAGGATCCGATCACCTACATGGATGCAATGCAAAGACCTGACTCTGAGAAATGGCTAGAGGCCATGAAATCCGAAATGGAGTCCATGAAGGTCAATGATGTGTGGACATTGGTTGACCCACCCGAAGGAGTAAAACCCATAGGGTGTAAGTGGGTCTTCAAAAGAAAGAGGGGCACAGACGGAAAGTTGGAGACCTATAAAGCCCGTCTGGTTGCCAAGGGATATCGTCAACGTTATGGTATAGACTATGACGAGATATTTTCTCCTGTGGCAATGCTCAAATCCATTCGGATTATGCTTGCGATAGCTGCCCATCTGGACTATGAAATCTGGCAGATGGATGTGAAGACAGCTTTCCTAAACGGAGAGCTGGACGAAGAGGTGTATATGATACAACCTGAAGGGTTCACATCCACAGATGAGTCCAAGGTGTGCAAGCTACAGAGGTCCATTTATGGACTTAAGCAGGCATCTCAAAGTTGGAACATACGTTTTGATAGGATGATCAAAACGTATGGCTTCGTTAAGAACGGAGAAGAGCCCTGCATTTATAAGTGGGCTAATGGTCCAGTAGTAGTATTTCTTGTATTGTATGTGGATGACATTCTCTTAATCGAGAATGATGTCTCTGCATTACAGGAAATAAAGATTTGGCTATCGTCACAGTTCTCCATGAAGGATCTGGGAGAAGCTTCCTACATCCTAGGGATGAGGGTCTATAGGGATAGATCCAAAAAGTTGCTTGGCTTATCCCAGTCCACGTACATTGATACTATGCTGAAAAGGTTCAGCATGGAAAATTCCAAGAAAGGCTATCTACCGATAGGCCATGGAATTTCTCTCTCGAAGAGGGATTGTCCGACAACACCTCAAGAGAGAGAGCGTATGGGTAGGATTTCATATGCTTCGGCAGTGGGATCTATCATGTACGCCATGACATGTACACGACCAGATGTGGCATACTCACTAGGGGTAGTGAGTAGATACCAATCTGATCCAGGAGAGAATCACTGGAAGGTTGTTAAAACCATCCTGAAGTATTTAAGAAATACTAAGGACCAGTGGCTTATATATGGTGAATCGGACTTGAGACTTATAGGGTTTACAGACTCTAGTTTCCAGTCTGATCACGATGATAGCAAGAGTGTGTCAGGATTTATTTTTACCCTTAATGGTGGGGCTGTCTGCTGGAAGAGTTTCAAGCAGCACACTGTGGCTGATTCAGTATGCGAGGTGGAGTATATTGCTGCATCAGATGCTGCCAAAGAAGCGGTGTGGCTGAGAAAATTCATCACCGAGCTCAGAGTAGCACCCTCCCTTGTTGGTCCAGTTTCGCTCTATTGCGACAGCTCTGGAGCCATTGCTCAGGCGAAGGAACCAAAGGCACACCAGCGGACGAAGCATATTCTGCGCCGCTACCATCTCATCTGGAAGATCGTGGATCAAGGTGACGTTGACCTTCAGAAGATCGACGGAAAGGAGAACCTGGCCGACCCATTCACTAAAGCCATTGCGGTGAAGGAGTTCAACGACTACAAGTCGAAGATGGGTATTAGATACTGCACCGATAGGCTTTAGGCCAAGTGGGAGATTGTTGGGAATAGTGTCCCAAAGCCAATCGTCAGCCTGTTGACAGTTGTGCTCCTTTTTGTATTAGTACATGAATTATAAATAAATAAAAATTATTTTGATATTTTTTCATCACAAATATTTCATCTTCTAATGAACTCCTGTGTTGTGGTGAAGTCCTTAGGACTATTTAGACTCGACAAAGGAGAATTTGTCGCTTAGTCCTTAAACATGTTCACGACCAAATGATACGTTATTACCAAGGATGACAATGTTTATCGAGCATAGGTCGTTGTGTGCCATATGGGTTGGTTATCCTCATAACCAAAGAGTGTGGAGACACTGGTATGGCATACAGGTGAGATGTAATGGTACATCTGCACTGAATGTGACCAACTCCGGAGCTATTTCTGCTGTCAAGATTTGCTCCGATGGGATATGGGTATAAATATCTCTCCGACCTGAGACCGCCACGGTGACTTGCAAGCAACTCACTGCACTTAGGCACTGGACTACCTGAATTTCTAATTCAGTGACGGAAGGCTGCTGGGTGTAGTCAAGTACTTGACTTGTCGGTGCGTGTGTCAAGATGGGATTGACCACTTCAGTTTAGGAGCTATGTACAGTTATGTTTCAATTTAGCAAAACCTTGGCTAGGGTAGTCTTAGTGAGGAGTCATAGGACTAATTGAGTTGAGCACGATTCGGATGATATCATCAGGGTTGACAGTTTAACCCTGAGTCGTCCTAAACACAGGGGTCAAAAGGGATGAATTATACGGTAACCATATTCACGTAGGTTCTGAATGTTGCGATTGCGATTATTCGACCTATTCGATCATCGGATACCATTGCTAGATGGTCACTTCGATTAGTACAGAAATTGGTTCCTGTGCTACCGGCTTAGGTTCGAACCTGCGGGGTCACACACATTAGAGGTTCCTTTCTGATCTGATGGCTGATTATGAGTCTTATCTATCTGGGACTCTATGATTGAGAATTAGGATTCTCTGATCATGAGTTCCACACATTTTGGGTACCGAGGTCAAAATTTTGAATTTCAAATTTTGAATTTGAAATTTGAACTCTTTGATCAGGGTTTCATATCGATGGTCTCTGATGCCTGATTGTCCATCGGATTTGGACTCAATATTTATGAGAGGTTTAATTAGTGATTTAATCACTAATTAACTCAATTTGATTGAGTAATTATTTTTGGATCAAGTCCAATTGAATTGGATTCAGTTTGGATTGACCCGATTAGGTTAAATGTTGACCTAATCGCTAAGGTGGTTTAGTCCCTGATTTGATCAGGGGTTAGGTTTAGTTAATTCCTGATTTGATTAGGATTTTATTGAGCCTAATTAAGCCTAATTATGTTGGGTTTAATCTGGTCTAATTGTGCTTGACCTATTTTAAACTAGGTTGGCTCAATTTGAATCAAACCACCTTGTTTTAAATTCCCTGCGACACCCAACTTCCTTGCACCCATTTGAATTCACGAGAAGAAACTTCTCGTGAAATTTTCTCACACAAAACCCTTCCCCACGCCCTCATTTGTGCACCCTATGGATGGATAAAATAATTAGTTAGCCATTCAAATTCAAAGCATGTTTGAATTTGAATGGATAACTTATCACTTGCCCTTTCATCCTTATCCATTTTGTGCGCCACATTACTTACACAAGAAAAGGTTTCTCATGAAATATTTTCTACACACAAAGAGCCACGCCTCTTCTCTTCTCATGCCCAAAAGGATAGGGATAAGTTGGTTTTCGTTTGAAATCAAATTTGATTTGAATTCAAATGTGTAACCTCTTGTCTTTATCCTCTCACGCGGATAAGACACGTTCGACGTTGTTTTAAAAAGAGGAGAAAGGTGGGACGTGCGTAGAAATTTTAGGAGAGAAACTTTGGGGCGTGAGGAAGGCTTCTGCATAAGGTGAAGGTCCAAAACCTTCCGAGAGAAAAAGAAAGAAAAGAGAGAAAATTGGGCGTAGGGTTTTTGGTGTGTACCCTAGGATTTCTACCTAGGGTTCGGGAAGTGAGATTGGTATGCCATGAGTGTCGTGAGTCCACCAAATTTTAGAGAGAGATCCATCAGCCTCTCAAGCAACTGTGTAGATGATCCAGAGCATCCAAGAAGTCGGCACACATCGATCGAAGGAGTTCGATCAACATCTGCCATCAAAAGGGTGAAATCACGAACTAGCATTCGTGAGGAGCTGATCAGACGGGAGCTTCGTGTGGACGATCCGCAGAGGCCAGACATTTGTGTGGCTGTGATGTGATGATCAGAGCCCCCCGACGGTGATCAGATTGCGGTGATCGACTACCCGCAAAAGGTGATGTGTTCTGAACACAGTACTGTAAAACGTTTACTGATTCAAATTTGAATTTCAAATTTAAATGCATGCTGTTGTATCATATTTAGATCCTAGTGTAAGGTTAATTAGTATTAATTAATGAGATTAATTAATAATTCCACTGTGAAATAGTAATTTTGAAAAAGTTTTAAAATTACCATTTTGCCCCTGCACTAAATTTTCGCTTCACTTCTCCCCTCAGTTCGGTAGAAAGGGGTTGCTGAAAAGTGCCCCCTCTTCTATCCACAACAGGAAGGAGAGATTCTTCTACGTCCGATGCCCGACCTTGGAGCTGGGGTTGCCCCCTTGGGGCTCTCTGAGGGATTCCGTCCGTCGGGCTTCTAGCCTGGGACAGGATGACCTTGAAGCCTCCAATAAACTCGAGGCTTATCCAGCTCCTCTTCTTTCCAACCTCCTGAAGGAACAACTCTGGTTTAATGTCGGCCTAAGCCCTCTCAACCCTGCCGGTACTATTATATATATATATATATATTTGTCATTCACTATTTTTTCTTTCTTCTTGTTCTTTTGTTAAGCTATGTCGATCCTCATTCACTGCAGATATGGATGCCGACGTAGCTCAAATGCTAGCCCAGGGTCTCAAGACCCACAAAAGGAAAGGCACAGCATCCTCAGGGCGGCGAAGAGGGTAAGGGCAGAAGAGGCCAGCTCGGTCGCACCTACCCAGGTGGCTATTGCCGTCGACTAACCCTCCGACATTGAGCTCGCAGTCCCCCAGGCCTCTTTAAGGAGCCCCCTGACCGAGGTTCCTGCTCCAGAGGCCCGGTCTGAGGAGGCACCGGGGGCCGAACAGAGAAGGAGAAAGAACACATTGGCCCGCAAGAGCCATAGCAGCAGGGCTACCATCAAGGGGGCCGAAGGCTCCGAAAAAGATCCAGGAGAAAATCCCTTCAACAATAGGGATCTAATAAAGAGATTGGTCGATGGGTGCATCCTGCTCGAGGTCGTCCACAGGACTGTTCATGTCGATCCTGAGCAGCGGGTCTGGGACTCTCTGGGGTCCTTTCTCGAGGTAGGTCAATTTACTCCTTTCTTCTTCTTGCCTCTTTGCTTAGCTTATTCCTCAATTTTTATATTGACTCCCTGACCGCTCTTGTAGATTGGACACCAGCTCATCGCCAATATCGAGGCGATGAACAATGCTAAGAAGGAGGCTGTCCAGGCAGAGGAAGGTCGCCTGGCTGAGGCCGCTCGCCTCAAGGAGAAGATCGCTGAAGTCGTGAGTCTCCAAGAGGCATTGCAGAAAGAGGAGCAGACCTCGGCAGACTTGAGGGCCACTTTGGAGGAGGAAAAAAAGAAAGCAGAGGTCGAGGTCTCTGAGTTGAAGGCACAGATCCAGACCCTAGTCTCGGAGGCAATGGTTCGGGCAGTGGAGGAGTTCAAAACCTCCTCCGAGATGAGAGATCTAAAGGTTGAGTTCGGCCAGGCCGCCTTCATCAAGGGCTTTGAGCTCTGCCAAGAGAAGGTGGTCAGGAAGTTTCCTGAGCTGGACCTCGGCTTCCTGGATGAGGCATCTGATGACGAAGTCGGATCTTCTGAAGCTGCTGTCGGTCTTCCTCCAGTCGAGACTTCCTCAACTATCACGGCTGTCGCGGCCGACCTTCCGGGGGCACTGAGCTCTCTCACTTCTGCCCCAGAGGTCCGAAACCTCTAATTTTATATTCTCTCTCTCTCTTTTTTTTTTTGTTGCAACTTTTTCTCGTTCTCTTGTACTTAAGAACTATTTAATCAATGAAATCAGATTCTTCTTTACAGAGGACTCCTCTTTTTTACTCTACATTCTTTTTCTTCTCCTTTGCTTTCTGGCACTGATTTGTGTTGTGGCACTCTTGTCTTCCAACAACAGTGCCCCACCGAAGCTCTTTCCCTACCGCAGGGGGTTCCTCTGAAGTCGATGGTTCGAGACCTCAGAAGGGAAGTTCGTCACCTGATGAAGAAATCAAAGAAGCTGGATGACGAACTTCACCGGCTGAGGAAGAGCTATTCGGAAGTCACTGTGGAGGTTGCTCACTTTCGGGACCTCCACAAAAAGGGCTTCATGGACTACACCCGGAGGAAGGCTGACTTCGTGAAGGAGCTTGAGGAACTCTGAAAATATGCCACCGATCGATCTTGGACTCAGGCTTCCAAGATCAGCTCCCTTAAGGTCGAGCTGGCGGCTGCATGGGAGAAGATCGGTTAGTTGGAAGGGAGCTCATCCTGGCTCACAACTCAAGCCAACCGCAATCGAGACTGGTCGAAGAAATTTTTTGACCTTCAGAAGTAGCTGCAGGATGCTGAGGCGAACTACAATGCCTACCGAGTCGGCTGGTGTGGGCAAGTAGATGACTACCGAAGGAAGCTCAAGACGGCGACTGACGAGGTTGCCCGCCTCAAGGGGCAGTTGTCTGAGAGAGTCCAGGCCGTCTCTGCACAAGGCTCCGACGAGCTTCGCTCCTTGAGGGGGACCATGGAAGAACTGTCTGTGGCCCTTAGGCAAGAGAAGGCCGAACTGCAGTAGCTGAAGATTCAGCTGACCTACGAGCAGCAGGCGGTCAAGGATACCGAGGCGGAGTCTGAAGTTCTGAGGAAGAGGCTTCGAGAGTCGGAGGGTGAGAGTCGGCGGTTCCACCAAATGTATCGAGAGATGCTGTTAAGAAAGAAAGAACTAAAAGAAAAAGTCGAATACTTAAAGCAATCCTCGATGATGGCTAGAACCGAGAGTTCGAAGTCTGAAGAAGCCGAGCTTTCTTAGAGCTTCTTTACCTTTTATTCTATGTATTCTTTCCTTTTCTTGTCATTTTTTATTTTTGGCCTTCAAAGGCTTTGTAATGTATACTTCACTAATGAAATAAAAAAGAGATTTTCTATTACCTTGTCTATTCTTGTATTAAGTTATTTTTTACCGAACTTCTTTTGTCTTTTGTCTTGTTCGATGTCGATGTTGTTTGAAAGTTTCTGATCGTCGCCGTGTTGATTTGCCCCTTTTATTCATGACCGAAGGTCTTTTCGAGGCCACTCAAATTTGACGCTTCCTCCCAGTGCTTGAACTTGGGGACCCAAACTTTTCGTTACCTTGAGGAAGTCGATTTTCTCCTGCCAGTGTTGGGTTCCCTCTTAGAGACTGAGGGTTTTTGACTAGAGTCTCCTTCCTCGTTGAGACGAGGTTCCTTGTGTCTTTGATGTAGTTTGTTTTTTCCTTATCGCTGGTGTAGCTCGTCGCTTTCTCTTTTTCTCTTCTTCTTTTTTTTTTGTGTTCGAGTGAGGGTTTTTTTTCTGCTCTTAACGAGATTGTAGGGGTGTAGAGGAGCCATTGAGGAGACTTTTCCCCTCATCCGATCTTGAATGACTAGGTCTTCATTTGTGTTAGGATGAGGTTCTCCTCCTATTCCTGATACAGTCAATTTTAGCTCATGTTAGGATGAGGTTCTCCTCCTGTTCCTAACAGGACTGTGGGGGCACGTAAGGGCCATTGCAAGGGCCTCTCCCCCCATCCGGTCTATAAATAATCAGGCCTTCGACTTTGCTCATGTTAGGACGAGGTTCTCCTCCTGTTCCTAACATGGCTGTGAGGGCGCATAAGGGCCGTTGCAAGGGCCTCTCCCCCCATCCAGTCTATAAATAATCGGGCCTTTGACTTTGCTCATGTTAGGATGAGGTTCTCCTCCTGTTCCTAACATGACGTAGGGGTGCATAAGGACCGTTGCAAGGGCTTCTCCCCCCATCCGGTCTATAAATAACCGAGCCTTCGACTTTGCTCATGTTAGGATGAGGTTCTCCTCCTGTTCCTAACATGGCTATGGGAGCGCATAAGGGCCGTTGCAAGGGCCTCTCCCCCCATCCGATCTATAAATTATTGGGCCTTCGACTTTGCTTATGTTAGGATGAGGTTCTCCTCCTGTTCCTAACATGGCTGTGTTTCGATTGTCTGAAGGAGCTACTCCCTGTCGTTACAAGTTCATGCCAAAAGAAAAGACATGCAAATATAAAAGAAACTTTCATTTAAGGCAAAGTTATTGGTAATACATTCGTAGATTTTTTGAATCCCATAGTCGTGGAAGGCCTGCTCCCCGTCGAGGTCCTCTAGAGATAGAGTTGATGATCCTGATTGGATGCCGACCTTCAAGCTACTCCTCCCTCCTTGGCGACTTTGATTGTGGCAGAGCCCTTGGCTGATCTTCCCTATTTTCAGGCCAGCGTCGAATGAATCTGTCAAGCCGACCTCGTCTGATGAGCTCCTCGATCTCATCTTAAAGCTGAATGCACTCCTTCGTGTTGTGGTTGAGGTCACGATGATAGAGGCAAAACTTGTTAGGGTTGCGCTTCCTGAGGTGTGTGCGCATCCTTTCCGACCTTGACAGCTGCTCCCTAACCTCCATCAGCACTTGAGCTTTTGGAGCATTGAGGGGGGCATAGCTATGAAATCTTCTTGGGGGAGAGCTCCACCAAACCCTGCGGTCTGGGCTCCTCTGCCTATGAGCCCGGGGAGGAGTACAGGCACGCTTGTGTCCAGGGAGAGTTTGAGAATGTGGCCGAGCTTCACTCGGCCCTTTTTCAACTGCGAGTTTGCTGTCACCCGCCTGCCACTCCTTCACGGCCTCCTCGTCCTTCAGCTTGAAGGCTTCCTTTGCTCGGGCATATCCTTCGGCCTAAGCCAGCAAATCAGCAAAGTACCTGGGATACTTCTTTTCCAAGGAGAACAGAAGATCGTTCTTTTGAAGATCACTCTTCAGGGCGGCCATTGCAACTGATTGATCCAAGTTCTGGACCTCTAACACGGTGGCATTAAAATGGTTGACATAAGTTCGGATGGATTCTCCCTCCTTTTGCTTGATGTTGATGAGGGACTCTGAACCTTTCCGAAGACGCCGGCTACTGACGAAATGAGCAACGAACTGGTGGCTCATCTGATCAAAGGAGAAGATAGTACCCAGCTTCAGTGTCGAGTACCAGTTTCTTGCTGCTCCCTTCAGGGTGGATGGAAAAGCTCGGCACAGGATGGCGTCTGGCACTCCATTGAGCAGCATCATTGTCCGGAAGGCCTTCAGGTGGTCAATCAGATCCGAGGTCCCATCGTAGCTCTCAAATTGGGGGAGCTTGAAGTTTGGTGGGATTAGTTCCTGCATAATCATTTGAGAGAAAGGAGGGTCAGTGCAGATGTCCTCACCATAAGCAGTGGGAGCACGATGAAGCTCTTCGATCTGTCGGTTTGTCTCCTAGAATCTTTGATCCAGGAGGTCCTCTCGACTGCGAGTCTCGAAGATCTTCTGATGGAACGGAGGTAGGGACCTTCCAGGAGTGGAATCATGATCAGACGGAGGGTTCTCCGCCTTCTGCTTCCCCTTTCTGGGGAAGATAGGGTGACTGGCCCAAGTGGCCCGCCCGGTCGTCGGATTTTGGAACTCCGACGATGCTCTTTCCAGCCGCATTGATGCCTACGGCTGCTGCGGCTACTGCTGCATGGCCTGCACTGCTTCGGTGAGGCCCCTGACCTACTGAACCAGCAAGTCGAACTACTCCATGCCGACTGTCGTTGCCGGAGGAGGAGGAGCCTAAAAAACTGGAGACAAGGATGAAGCTTGCGGGGCTTGCTGAGATCTGGCCGCGGAGGCCGTGGATCGCCTGGTGGATGCCTTTTGGGGAGGCATCAGGTGGAGATCTGGCAGGAGAAGGAGAAGAATATGTCAGAGAAGATGACTGGAGATAGTCCCGTTGAGCACTCCTTTAAGAACAAGAGTACTGCGAAGACACAGATCCTTCCTTTAGCGCCAATTCTGTTGGTGCAGAATTCCACCGACGTCGGAGAAGCTGGAGTTGGGGGGATCGCATCCACCGTCGAGACATGCAAGGGAAGTCTAAACCAAAGTTGGGGTTGCTCCGGTAAGACCCTCCGATGCTCAAGTCAGTACTCTGCCTCAACAGAAATGGAGCACTCGAATGAAAATTTTAGCAAAATTTTGAGATAAAGTTTAGAACTTAGAGAAGAACGTATCTGAGGGTCTCTTTTCATAGACGGAGAGCATAACTGATTGACAGTGATGTCTGTAACCACCTGGTAGTGGGCTGTTCGGGGCCACACGGAGTTTGTTACGAAGAGTAGTGGTGTCAGGGGGCCGTTCAGGGCCACGCGGAGTTTGTTGTGAAGAGTGGAGTGGTGTCCATTATTGTGACTTGCCAGAGAGTGGTGGAGCCATGTGGAATCTGTTACAGAGAGTGGAGTAGAGTAGTGGCCATTATCGTGACTTGCCAGAGAGTTCGGACCTGATGGCTGAAGCTCGGTTGGGACGTCTGACGGAGTGGAATGGCTCTTTGTCTCAGCAATTCGAGAGAAGCTCGGATGTTTTCGAGGTTGCTGATGAGTCTACTATTATCGGATGCCTCGGGCGCTGATGCTACAGGCAGGAGTCATCTGCTGTAGAAGCTCAGACGGGGATTTTCTGTTGGTGAAGTTCGGTAGGAGTCCGATTGCTAGAGAAGTCCGTCTGGAATTTGCTTGATGTGAAAGCTCATCTGAAGATTATCCATCGGAGAGGTCCGATTTTATGAGGAATCCGGTAGGGGGTCGCCCGACAGTGGAGTTCGGATGGCATTGTGGAGGTTTGTCCGTTGGAGGAGTCTTGAGGACACTGTGGAAGGTCAAATGCTGGAGGAGTCTGGGATTCAATTCTGCTGTAGAAGTTTGGATGGAGTCTGGCTTTTGTAGGAGTCTGAAAGGAGTCCGCTTATTGTAGAAGCTCGGACGAAGACCAGTTGTCGTGGAAGCTTGGATGGAGACTTCTTATTGTAGAAGTCCCATTGCTGTAGAAGCTCGATCATCGATGAAGTCCGAAATAAGTTCGGAGTAGAGATCTTGCTGGTGGAGCCCATCCGTTGTAGGAGTTTGTCTATGATCCATCCGTTGTAGAAATTCGGATGGAGTCCGACTCTTGTAGAAGCTCGGATGAAATTTGAAAGGCGATCGACCGCCGTAGAAACTTGGATGGAGTCTAGTTACTGTAGAAGTCCTGCTGTTGGAGAAGCTCGGATATTGACGAAGTTTGGAAGAAGTTTAGAGTAGAGATCCTGCTGGTGGAGCCTATCCGTTGTAGAAGTTTGTTTGGAATCCATCCACTGTAGAAAATCGACTGATAGTGAAGCTCAGAAAGCATTTGGAGCAGTTCGGTATATGCATGGAGGAGCTCATTATTGAAGAAGTCTGGATGGTATTATGGAAGCTCGGACGGTCGGGGGAGTTTAGAAAGATGCCGCACAAGGTCGGAAGCCGGAAGAGCCCTGGAAGGGTCGGCCTTTTATGAACTTCGGCTGGGGGTATTTTATACCCAACAATTCTGAAACTGGATCGACTCAATCAACATTGAGCCAGCTACATAAGGAAACTGGGTCAACTCAATTCAAAACTGGATCAGCTCAGTAATTATGTGAGCACATTTCAGATTTGAAAAATCTTGCATAATTTTATTATAAAATTAATCATAAATATTTTTTTAGACTATATCTAAACTTGTTATGATTCAAGATTTTATTTTTTCATGATTAAAATAATTTTAATCATATACAAAAAACCTAGGGTTTCAAGATCTAGAATTTTGTAGAAAAATAAGTTCTACCTTTTGCGTTCTTCTTCATGGGATTTAATCACATGACACCCCTACATGCCATAAGAGCATCCCATCGAATGGGAAGAGAGGATCTTTAAACCCTTCTTGCTCTTATGATCGAATGGTCTGGTGATCAACCCAATCCAGGTACTTACTAATCAGACCATCTAATCTAATCACATATTATATATGCTTGAATTTAGATCTAATCTAAATTATATCAGATTTGATCACAACTTTAGATCATATTTAAATCAGATCATAAATATCACATGTAACATAAAAAATTAGATTTTATCAAAGATCAGCACAAATTAGGACAACCTTTTTACTGTAAGGGGTAAACCTTACAGCAGGACAACCTTATATCAGTTTATACGATCAATCCTTAATTAAATTTAGATCTAAGTATCATATATCAAATCTAAATAAAATTAAATTTTAAATTTACTATGCACATATAACATGTCATAGTGATCCTAGGCTCTGATACCACTGTTGGTAAATGTAGGTGATTTCATACATATATTTTGAAATTTTTTTAAATAAATTATAGTGAAAGATAATTAGATTAATCAAATTAATCTAACAATGTATGATGTAATCATCAAATAAATCTACTCTAGGATCTATGACATGATATGTTGCATATAAAATCTGAAATAATCACATGATAAAATCTACATGCATGGATGTAAGCAGTAGATCACATCTACTTCTAATCTGAGTTCAGAACTTGATACCTGAACGCAGATCAATGATCATCACTGTTGAGAGACATGGTAAGGATGATCCTTGCTGGTTGCTCGTAGCCGCACATGCGTCCAGCCTCTACGGAAAGTCCACTCGAAGTTTCGATCTGATCGATCTTCTTGAGAGTGCTAGCTCGTGCGAAGACTTTCTTCTTGGCTGATATGGATCTCTTCTTTAAATCTCTAAAATTTTTTCAGAGATTGAAGATGGACTTCTGAAGGAGATGAAGAGGTAAAAAAAAGATGGAGAAAAAATTATTTTCTCTCTTATCAAACCCTGAGGTAGAAACCCTGGAAGATTAGATTTTGCGCACACCCCAAGAGAGAGGACTCTCCTCCTCTTTTTCATGCCAAGAACCACACCCCAAAGCCCCTTAATGTAGACAACTCTTTCTCTGGTCTCTTACATGCACAAAAGTGAGAAAATAGACCCCTTTTTATTGACGTGTAATAGGGTTGGGTGAAGAGTCCTAAGAATCTTGGACTCTTTAAGATATGTCGCCCTTCCACAAATTCCATGCCCCAAAAGAAACAAGGGATGCCCCTTCTTTTATTTTTTCATATGAAATCAGATCCTAATCTGATTTCTCACGATAAAAGTCCTCCTCAAAGTGTCACACATATAAGGAGAAAAAATAAGTTGGCATGTGGAGTGATTTGGATAAGAATAGATTCTCTTGATAAAGAATATTTTGAAATCCAATTTTAAAATCTTTATTTTATCAAAACCAAATCAAATTTGGATATGAGAAAGGAAAGTAGAAGACCTCTTTAGCATGAGAAAATTTCATGCAAAAACTATTTGTATGTGGAGATAGATGGCGTCAAAAATTATGGCGCAAGGGGAGGAAGAGTCCAATACAATGTGGACTCTTGATTTCTTTATTTGAATCCACACCGAATCACATCTGGTTTAGCTCAAATAAAATATATAAAATTTAATCTAATTAGATTCATAAATTTTTAATCAAATTTTAATCAAATTAAAAATTGATTGAATCAAAGTTTTGATCAAATCAAAAATATTTCTCCCTTAGCAATTAGGTCATCTCATAACTTAATTGGATCAAACCTAATTAAATCTAATTCAATTAGACTTTATTTAATCTTCTTTGTTCTATTAAATTGAGCTAATTAGTAATCTAATTATTAATTAATTCTTTATTAATTCACTAACACTTAGTGAATAAATTTATTACAATTTTTGCATAAGATTAATCATCAATCGAATTGATGATTAAGCCCTTGAATGATTCTCAATCATTGATTAGTCACATGATCAGTTAAAAATTTTTTTAAGTATGATCTCATAGGTTCGAATCAATATAACCATCTAGAAATGGTGACCCAACGTCCGGATAGATTGAATGAGTGTGAAGCACATTTAAGAACTTATTGGTGTATAGTTACCATAAAATTTATCCCTTTAATCCTAATGCTCGAGGATGACCTAGGATTTAACTGTCAATCTTAAATAAGTCATCTACATTATATTTCAATCTTTCAAATCCATCACATGGATTATCTGAGCCTAAGTTTTGCTAAATTAAAATACATTGATACATTAATTCTTAATAATTCGGAGGATCAATCTCATCTTGATTCACACACCGACTTGATAAGTACTTGATTGTATCCAAAAACCTTCTGTTATTGAATTAAAAACTTAGTTAGTATAGCATCAAAGTATAGTGAGTTGCTTGCAAGTCACCGTGGTGATCTCAGATCGGAGAAATACTTATACCCATATCCTTCATGAGCTATCCTTGATAGTAGAGTGCTCCATAGTTGGTCACATTTAGTGACGACGTACTCCTATATCTCACCTGCATGCCATACCAGTGTCTCCACATCATTTGGTTACAAGGACAACTAATGCATATGGCACACAAGGACCTATACTTGATATCGCTATCATCCTAGTAATAGCATATCATTTGGTCACAAACCAATTTAAGGACTACGCAATAAATCTTTCTTTATCGATCAAAGTAGTCCTAAAAACTTTATCATAATATAGGAGTTCGTTAGAAGATATAACTTTATGATGAAAAAAGCTAAATAATTTTTATTATTTATCAATTCATATACATCTATAATTAGCACAATCGTCAAATGATTGGCTTTAGGATATATTTTTCAACAGTAAGATACTCAAATTTTAATCCTTTATGAAAATGGTGATGAAGAAAAATCTATCAAAAAATATGTTCTAAAGCCAATCGTCTATCTATAAATGATTGTGCTCCTTGTGAATTATAAATAAATTATAAATTAATAAAAATTATTTATTATTTTTATTATAAATTTTATATTTTTTTAAAAAATTTCTATGTTATGATAAAGTCCTTAGAACTACTAATCGATAAGAGAAGATTTATCGAATAATTCTTAAACTTATTCGTAACCAAATGATACGTTATTACTAGGACGATAATGTTTATCAAGCATAGGTCATTGTGTGCTATATGAGTTAGTTGTTCTCATACAAGGAGTGTGAAGATACTAGTATGGTATACAGATGAAATATAGAAGTACATTTTACTGAACGTGATTAAACTACAGAGCACTTTGCTGTCAAGAGTAGCTCGCAAAGAATATGGGTATAAGTGTCCCTACGACCTAAGATCACCACAGTGACTTGCAAGCAACTCACTGTGCTTTGGTGCCAAACTATCTATATTTTTAATACAGTGATGGAAAATTTTTAAACACAGTCAAGTATTTACGAAGTCTGTGTGTGAGTCAAGATGGGATTGAGTCAAGATGGGATTGATCGCTCCTAGTTTCAGGAGATAGTGCTATAATGTATTTTAATTTAGTAAAATCTTAGCCAAGATAATCCTTATGAGGAGTCACAGAATTTATAAGATTGAGACACAAAATGGATATACTAATTAAGAGTTGATAGTTTAACTTTGAAGCTATTCTAAGTACTGAGGGTCAAGGGGATGAATTATATGGTAACCATATGTCAAAGATTTTGAATATTGCTTTGCAATCATTCGACCTATCCAGATGTCGGGTATCATTACTAGATGTTCACTTTGATTAGTATAAAAATTTATTTTTGTACAATCAATTTAGGTTCGAATCTATGGGATCACACATAATAAAAATTTCTATCTGATCAGATGGCTGATCAATTATTGGGAATCGTTCAAAGATATAATCATCAATATGATTGATATTAATCTTATGCAAAAATTATGTTAGATTAATTTACTAATAGTTAGTAAATTATAAAATAATAATTAATAATTAGATTACTGATTAGCTCAATTTGATTGAGCAATAAGATTTGGATCAAGTCTAATTGAATTAGATCGATTAGGTTTAATCTGATTAGGTTATAAGATGACCTAATCGCTAAGGGAGATTGATTCTTGATTTGATCAGGACTTGAGTTTGATTAATTTTTTATTAGATTTAGATTTAATCAAGTTCATTTGGTACCTAATTAGATTAGGTTCAGTTATCTAATTAGGTCTAACCTAATTTGATTTAGTTTAGGACCAAATTGGATTGAATCAAATTCAAATGAGTTTGAATTTTAAAACCCCTTGCGCCACCTCATCCCATGCCCTTCTCCTCTCCATGCAAATTCAGAATTTGCATGAGAAAAACTCCATGCCTTCATGCTCATGTCAGCCTCTCTTGGATAAGGATAAGATTGGTTGAGTTTAAATTCAAAAGGATTTTGAATTTGAACTAAAACTAACCTTCATCTTTATCCCAATCCATATCTTGTCACCCACCATATATCCATCCCATTTTATGCAACAAAATGAATGAGGATTATCGTGAAAATACTTCTAAGTGGGGTGTGTAACAGAGAGTGGGCATGGATCTTCTATGCGTGAAACAGAGGAAGGTTATTTCCTCTTGGGCGTGAGTCTTTTGAGTGGGTTCCCTAGGGTTCTATTCTAGGGCTTCGGGAAGTGAGAAAAGTGAGAAAAGAGAGTCACATCTTCACATTTTTCACCACTTCATCTTTCTAAATCCATCTTTGGCTTCAGAAGAGTCTATGAGATCCGAAGAGGGGCACAGATCAGCCATTAAGAGAGTTTCTACGCAAGCTAGCACTCTCGAGAGATTGATTAGCTCGGGACTTTGTGTGGACGTCTTGTAGAGGTCGGACAATCTGTGCAGCTACTGTATAATTAGAAGAACCTCAGATCCATGGTAATCAGCTACGATGATCTTTAACCCATGCTCAGTATTGGGTTTTGAACTCAATGATCACATAGATTAGATCTATGATTTTTGTTTTCAGATTTTGTATGCATATTATGTCATGTCATTGATCCTAGCATAGGCTATTTTAGATCAGATCTAATGCATGCTAGGTTAATTTGATTAATCTAGAGTATTCCACTACCTTATATTTCAAAAAAATTTTAAAATGCATATATGAAATCGCCTATAGTTTTTATTAGTGGTATTAGAGCATGGTTCATTTTGACATGAATACATATGCTTATAAATTTGAAATTTAATCTATATGTTAGATCAGATTTCTTAGTAGCCAAGTATTCAGATTGAGTTTATCACTATGACTGTCCGATCATAAGAGGAAGTAAGTGGTAAAGTTTCTCTCTCATCCAATCGATAGGTTCTCTTATGACGTATAGCAGTGCCATAGTGATCACATTTCATGGAGAAGAATAGTGAAAAAATTATTAAAATTATTTTAAAAATTAAAAATAAAATTTAAAATCATAAATAAGTTTAGATTAAATCTAAAATTAATTTATGATTAATTTTATTGCTATTTATGCAAAAATATCTGATCTGAAATTCTGTAATTTATTGCTGGCATGCCTATTAAGTCAACTCAGAATCCTGATGAGTCGGCTCAATTCCTTATTAAGCAGACTCAGTTTACAGACTGAGGATATCGATTTCTATTCATCAACACTGAGTCGACTATGTCTCAAAGTTGAGTCGACTCAGTGTGATGAGTCGACTCGGTCTAGGATGAGTCGATTCAAATTGTTTGTTTGAATATTTTTGTATAAAATTTAATGTAAAGGAGTTTACATCTGAAATGATTTCAATTTCTAACCTAAATCCATGTTAATTTTATACTTAATTGAGAATTAAGAGTTGAATATGTAGATCTAGAATTGTGAATTTAAGATCTAATAAGATTGCATAAGATATGGGGCTATGGGTTAGCTCAAATCAGGTCCTTTTAATTGAATTAGACTTAAGATTAAAATCCAATAGATAATGAACTAAATTGAGTTATTGATCAAATCTAATCGAAAGTTGATTTAGATTAGGTCAAGGACACTCTAGATCAAACTCAATAGTTATAGTTGATCAAGTCCATGATTTTGATTTACCAAATGAACCTAATTGTGGCTCAGTGGTCAAGCCCGAGTCCTTAGGCTGACCAACTTGAAACTAATTTACTAGTTGGTGCCTAAGATAATTCTGATAGTTCTGATCGATGGTTTTTAATTGGATGCATACTTACCTAATCGAAAGATGTTCAAGACTAGCATTGGCTACCCTCCCATTGATCTCACTTACCTAGCTAACTTAGTAGATTATATTTTGATTAGGTCACTTAGTGATTTGAGTTGACCCATGCCATTAAGGTTAATCAGTATGACTGATTTAGGTGCCCTTGAACCAGCTTAGTCTCTAGTCCTCTTTGATGACTTGATGAAATCAGTGGGAAGACTTCTGATTGATGGTTAATTTCTTCTTTTATCTCTAATATATATAACTAATTTTTTTAAATTATTAGATCCTTAAAATGATACTGTTATGGAGATAACAAGTTCATAGCCTCCTATTATGTTGGATGATAGTGAGTCCAATAATCTAGATAATTATTGGAGGTGCTACATGCCTGGTGCTTATCTGGCTATTGAAATTATTATTTATAATATGATGACTCGGTTGTTACTTTCTAATGGAGATCAGGTTGGCCGAGCCACACTTAGACCTAATCATTTGTTAGTTAGATGAGTTGAGTATGGTCATATTAATGATTGGACCTAACTAGAATTTTTAATGGAAGCACCACATGTCTACGGAAGAGGTATCTAGAGCAAAATTAATACTAAAAATTATTTAGAGAAATAATTGATTCAGAACCTACCATAGATGCACTAGGATTGGCCCACACTCAGATCTGTGTGTAGTATGTGTGGATTCTAGTACCTGCTAAAAAATTAAAATAATTTTTTGAATTGGAGGTAGAGGTTATTAATTTATATAAAATGATGAAAGAATCTTTAGACTAAAGACCAAGTCTTTAGGCTTCAATAATTCATATACTAGTAGGTCTTATGTTTTTCTTTTCAGTTATAGCTAATACTTTGTCGCTCCACTCACTGTTGGATAGTGACAAACTCATGAGATCCAATTTCAATAGTTGGTATTGAAAACTTAAGATTGTCCTAGAGCATGAGTGGATCTTGTATATTCTTACAGATGAGGTACTTGAGGAACCCGCTCTGAACACTCATGGTGCGATCTAAGATACTTATCAGAAATGGCTCAATGATTGAACCACTATGCATTGCATCATGCGGGTAGCTATTAATGACCAGTTCAGTCACAAATTTGAGGATGCTCAAGTAGAGAAAATGCTACAAGTGTTAAACGAGTCCTTCGATACTCCTGATGACATTGAGAGGCACAAAATATCCTGTGCTATTTTTAATGTTCGGATGAAGGAGGGGGTGTCGGTCATTGATCATGTACTATACATGATTGAGTAGATTGAGTGCCTAAGCAAACTTAAATTTTTCTTACATGAGTAGCTAGAGAAAGATGCGATCCTGAATTCTTTACCCATGTCCTATCTACTATTTCTCAGTCATTATAAAATGATCAAGCCTGTAATAAACTACTATGATTTGTTAGAATTACTGTAGACTTTTGAGAAAGATCACCAGCTCTACAAGGAGCCGGTGAATGTAGTGGATGGGTCCTCTTTTGGGTGTCATCCTTTTAAAAAAGGAAAGAAGAAGAATAACAAGGTGCTGCGTGCCGGGGCATCCCCCCAATCAAACCAAAAAGTCCAAGGCTGATCAGAGTTAGACAGAATACTTCTATTGTAAGAAGTTGGGTCATTGGAAGAGGAATTGTTCTCAATACATTACTTTCCTTGATCCGAATAGGCCGAATAAGAGAAGGAAGCAAGAGGTTGCTGGTCAAGATAATTATATAATAACATATTATAACTTTTCTATTTGTGATACTATGATTTAGGTATTGGATACTGGAAGTCCTATTAATATTTGCAATTCATCATAGAGACTTCAGATTAGTAGGAGGTTTGAAGATGATGAGAGATTTCTGAACGTGAGAGATGGAGCCAAGTTCTAATCCTAACTTTAGAAATTATCAAGCTTATTTTCAATTATAAAATATCATTTTGAGTGACTGTCACTATTGTCCATCATTCTTATTTAATATAATTTCTGTAGGCTTTTTAGCCAAGAACGGATAGAAATTTTTAATAAAGAATTTATGATATTATTATGAATGGTGTTATTGTACTGCGTGGACAATTAAGAAATAGTATTTACCTATTATCACAGTTTGTTAGTGTAATATACATGTCTAACAAACATCTTAGATTAGATGATGTCTCCGATATCTACCTTTAGCATTGTAGGCTAGGTTATATTAATAAGAATAGGATAAATGGTTGACCCAAGAAGGAATCCATGAAGTCAATGATTATGAATAATTGCCAACCTGTGAATTCTGTCTTCTTGAAAAGATGACTAAATCATCTTTCACTAAAAAAGATGAACGAGCCAGTGAAGTTCTAAGTCTAGTACATAATAATGTATGTGGACCACTAAACACTTGTGCTAGAGGTGGGTAGTACTACTTCATTACGTTCACTAACGATCTATTGAGGTATGGGTATGTCTATCTTATGGAACATAAGTCTGAATCGTTTGAAATGTTCAAATAATTCTATAATGAGATTGAAAAATAAACTAAGAAGAGTATTAAAATTATTCAGTCTGATCGAGGAGGTGAATACCTCACCAGTGAATTTTTGACATATCCAGAAGAGAATAAAATTCTCTTATAATGGACACCTCCTGAGACACCTCAACATAATGGAGTATCTGAAAGGAAGAATAGAACACTATTAGATATGGTTTGATCCATAATGGGCTTTGCTTGTCTGTCGATCTGTTTTTGCTCTAAAGTCAGCTTGTAATATACTTAATAAAATTTTGAGCAAGTCTAAATAAAATACCATATGAGATATAGATAGGGCATAAACCAGTACTCTCTCACCTTAGGGTTTAGAGGTGTCTGGCTTATATCAAATATTTGAAAATAGATAAGCTTGGATCTAGGTTTGAAAATATTTATTTATTGGGTATTCAAAAAAAATTAAGGGATATTACTTCTACCTTGCTGAAGAATAAAAAGGATTCATCAGTCATAGGGCTATTTTTTTGGAAAAAGAGTTCTTTGAAAAAGGAACTAATGCCACTAAGGTTGAACTTGATGAAGTTCGACAGATAGAAGAATCGATATAGAGAAGTGAAAATACAAAACTAGATTTGATTAGATCAAATCCAGAACCCATTGTAGAGGCACTTTTAAGAAGATCCGATAGAGTACCGCATCAGCCGGATAGATACTATAGTTTTTTGATCTGTGATAGTGATCCTATTGAACTTGATGAAAATAATGTGGATCTGATCATCTTCATGGATGCCATACAAAGATCCGACTCTGATAAGTGGCTTGAAGTCATGAAGTCTAAAATGGAATCCAAAAAGATCAGTGATGTATGGACACTCATTGATCCACTTAAAGAGATAAAATCTATAGGGTATAAGTGGATTTTCAAAAAAAAAAGAGGCACAGACAAAAATGTGGAGACCTATAAAGTCTATTTGATTGCCAAGAGATATCGTTAATGTTATGGTATTCACTATGATAAGATATTTTCTTCTATGATAATGCTCAAGTCTATTCAGATTATGCTTGTGATAGCAGCATACCTTGATTATGAAATCTGACAGATGGATGTCAAAATCACTTTTCTGAATGAAAAACTGGAAGAAGAGGTATATATGATATAGCCTGAAGGGTTCACATCTATAGATGAATCAAAGATGTACAAGCTTCAAAGATCCATTTATGGATTGAAGCAGGGATCTCAAAGTTGGAGCATGCATTTTGATAAGACGATCAGAATATATGATTTCGTTAAGAATAGAAAAGAACCATGTATCTATAAATGAGCTAATGATTCTATAGTCATATTTCTTGTGTTGTATGTAGATGATATTCTCTTAATCGAAAATAACATCATTGTATTACAAGGTATAAAAGTTTGGCTATCATCTTAGTTCTCCATGAAAAATTTAGAAAAAGTATCCTACATCCTAGGGATGAAGATCTATAGAGATAGATCTAAAAAGTTGCTTAGTTATTTCAGTCCACGTACATTGATACTGTACTGAAACGATTCAGCATGATAAATTTCAAGAAGGGCTATCTTTTGATAGGCCATGAAATTTTTCTTTCTAAGAAAGATTATCTAACAACTCCACAAAAGAGACAGCATGTGAGTAGAATTTTATATGTCTCGATAGTGGGATCTATTATATACGTCATGATATGTACAAGATCAGATGTTGCCTACTCACTAGGGATAGTGAGTAGGTATTAGTCTGATCCGAGTGAGAATTATTGGAAGATGGTAAAAATCATCCTTAAGTATTTAGAAAATACTAAAGACCAATGACTTATTTATGGAGACTCTGACTTAAAATTTATGGGATATACTGATTTTAATTTTCAGTCAGATAATGATGACAGTAAAAATATGTCAAACGATATGTTGAAAAAGTTTCAAGCATACACCATAGCTAATTCTATTTGTAAGATGGAGTACATCACAGCATCTGATGCTATCAAGAAAGCTATTTGATTGTAAAAGTTTATCGGTGAGCTTGGAGTGGCACCCTCCGTTGATAGTCCTGTTCTACTGTATTATGACAGTACTAAGCCATAGCTCATGCGAAAGAACCGAAATCCTATCAGAGAACCAAATACATTCTATGTCGCTATCATCTTATGTGAGAGATCATGAATCGAGATGACGTCGAGTTTTGGAAGATTGATGAAAAAAGAACTTGGTCGATCCATTTACTAAAACCCTCAAAATCAAAAAATTCGATGATCATAAATGGAAAATGGGTATTAGATATTGTTCCTATTGGCTTTAGTCCAAGTGGGAGTTGTTGAAAAATATGTCCTAAAGCCAATCATCTATTTGTAAAGGATTGTGCTTCTTATAAATTATATATGAATTATAAATTAATAAAAATTATTTAATATTTTTATTATAAATTTTGTATCTTTTTTTTTAAACTTCTATATTATGATGAAGTCCTTAGAACTACTTCTAATCGATAAAAGAGGATTTATCGAATAGTTTTTAAACTTGTTCGTGACCAAATGATACGTTATTACTAGAACGATAACGTTTATCAAGAATAGGTCATTATGTTCTATATGAGTTCGTTATCCTCATAACTAAGGAGTGTGAGATATTGATATGGTATGCAGGTGAAATATAGAAGTATTTTTTACTGAACGTGATCAAACTATGGAGCACTTTACTGTCAAGAGTAGCTGACGAAGGATATAGATGTAAGTGTCCCTTCGATCTAAGATCACCACAGTGACTTGCAAGCAACTCACTGTACTTTGGTGCTAGACTATCTATATTTCTAATACAGTGATGGAAGATTTTTGGGCATAGTTAAGTATTTATTAAGTCTATATGTAAGTCAAGATGGAATTGACCGCTTCTAATTTCAGGAGATAGTGCTACAATATATTTCAATTTAGTAAAATCTTGATCAGGATAATCTTTGTGAGAAGTCACAAGATTTATAAGGTTGAGATATAAAATAGATGTATTGATTAAGAGTTGACGGTTTAACTCTAAAGTCATCTTGAGCACTGAGGGTCAAGGGGATGAGTTATATGTTAACCATATGCCAAAGGTTCTTGAATGCTGCTTTGCAATCATTCAGCCTATTCAAATGTCGGGTATCATTGCTAGATGGTTACTTCAATTTAGTATAAAAATTTATTTTTATGCTACTGACTTAGTTTTTCAAACCTATGGGTCACCCATAATAGAAATTTCTATCTGATCAAATGATTGATCAATGATTGAGAATTATTCAAGGATATAATTATCAATATGATTGATGATTAATCTTATATAAAGATTGTGATAGATTAATTTACTAATAGTTAGAAAATTATAAAAAGATTAATTAGTAATTAGATTACTGATTAGCTCAATTTGATTGAGCAATGAGATTCTGATCAAATCTAATTGAATTGGATTCGATTAGATTATAAGATGACCTAATCACTAAGAAAGATTGATTTCTGATTTGATCAGAATGTTGGATCGATTAATTTTTAATTAGATTAAGATTTAATCGAGTTCATTTAGTGTCTAATTAGATTAGTTTCAGTTATCTAATTGGGTCTAATCTAATTTGATTTGGTTTAGGACCAAAATGGATTGAATCAAATTCAATTGAGTTTGAATTTTAAAACCCCTTACGCCACCCCATTCCATACCCTTCTCCTCTCTACACAAATTCAGAATTTGCATGAGAAAAACTCCATGCCTTCATGCTCATGTCACGCTCCCCTGGATAAGGATAAGATAGGTTGAGTTTAAATTCAAAAGGGTTTCAAATTTGAACTAAAACTAACCTTCATCTTTATCCTAATCCATATCTTGTCGCCCACCATATATCACATCCCATTTTGTGTGACAAAATGAATGAGGATTACCGTGAAAATACTGTTGAGTGGGGCGTGTAATAGAGAGTGGGCGTGGGTCTTCTGTGCATGAAATAGAGGAAGGTTATTTCCTTTTGGGCGCGAGTGGGTTCCCTAGGGTTCTATTCTAGGGCTTTAGGATGTGGGAAAAGTGAGAAGAGAGAGTTTTTCATCTTTACATTTTTCACTACTTCATCCTCCTAAATCCATCTTTAGCTTCGAAAAAATCCGTGAGATCTAAAGAGGGACACAGATCAGCCATCAAGAGGATTTCTATGTGAGCTAGCACTTTCGAGAGATCGATCAGTTTGGAACTTTGTGTGGATGTCCTGTAGAGGATGGACAGCCTGTGCGGCTACTGCACAACTAGAAGAAGCTTAGATCTATGGTAATCAGCTGTGGCAATCTTCGATCCACACTCAGGTATTGCATTAGAAACTCAATGATCACATAGATTAGATTTATGATTTTTATTTTCAGATTTTGTATGCATATTATGTCATGTCATTGATCCTAGCGTAGGCTATTTTAGATCAGATCTAATACATGCTAGGTTAATTTGATTAATCTAAAGTATTTCACTATGTTATATTTTGAAAAAATTTTGAAATGCATGTATAAAACCGCCTACAATTTTTCATCAAAATCATCGCTTTGGCCTTGTCCTGATTGGATGCTTTATTTGCTTCTTTAATTGTGTCTCTAGGACCCATAGCATCGAGATGAATTTCAGCATCTAGTGTCCATGACAGATAATTCTTGCCCGTAATATCTAGAGTCATAAATTCAAGCTTTGTAAGATTTGACATGATGAAAACTATCATAGAATATAGCAAATAAATTTGAAAAATAAACATTCAATATAATAATGATTTAATAATTATGAAACTATTAATCAACATATAATAAAAAAATGAATGAAAATATTAACAAATTAATAGATAATGCATTCAATCTACTACTATAATAAGATCAAAACAAGAAATTTAATGGGATCAAAATTACCTATGGCAATCAAAATTACCTACTAAGCATGCCTTTAGACTTGTCATACTCCCTTCTCTTGATTCGTATGGCAATCAATGCTTATACACAGAATACGGCAATAATGAGATTACATCAAAAGTTTTCCCTATGCAGGATACTATGGTTCTTAGGAGCCATACAGACTATTTTCTCTATGCAGGATACTATAGTTCTCTACAGGATACTATGGTTCTCAAGAGCCATATAGAATTTTTATCATTCAATTAAGCCCATAGCTTAGAATTTTTTTTTTTTATTGTACGTGGAAACTAAAGCCATCAACATGACAAGCACTCAGAACACTAGCAGCAGGTTAAATGTTTGAACAAATGCTAGAACATAATTGTAGTAACAGGGTCTACCTCCACTCACTAACAAACAAAAATCCTTTAATGGGCATCAAAATTACCTGAAGAAATGAAGCTTGGCTTATAGAAATGATGAAGAGATAGTATCAAAACTTGAGAAATTAGAGCCTAGTGCTGATAACATATTATAAAATATAACTAAAAGAGCAAATTGGAATTAGAGATAAAGGAGATGAGAGAAATGGAGAAGTTCTTCTATTTCATTTTCAAGTGTATACATTACAGACTACATGGCCTCTATTTATAGGCTCATGTTCCCAAGTAATTGCATTTACAATAAATTAGGAAAATAAAGAGGGGAATTAAAGACATTGGGTGTTATGGAATGTGAATAGCTTTGGAAGTTGAAGAACGCAAAAGGACATCCACACACATAATATTCATAATAGATGTTTCATTGTGGTGTATTACTAACACAGACATTGAAGATACATTGCGGTCTATGTCTAGTGACAAGGCTCCTGGACTTGATAGATTTTTTCTATTCTTTTTGAAATATTATTGGCCTATTGTGCAACAAGATGTATGTTCAGCAGTAAAATTAATTTTAACTCTACATCTTAATTTTGAAAATACACTTTTATTACACTCATTTCTAAAAGGTGGATGTGTTTATTCCTTCTAATTATCGTCCTATCAGTTTATTTCTACATTATATAAAATTATTGCAAAACTGAAGGCCAACATAATGCAGAATGTTTTATCCTTGTTTATTCAATCGGAATAAGATATTTTTATAAAGGATAGAAGTATCTCAAACAATGTTTTATTAGCCCAAAAAGTTATGTATGATTTGTAGAAGGCATCAATGAGAAAGGGTTATAGGGCAATCAAATTGGATGTGAATGGGCCTATAATAGAGTTAAAAAGAGTTTTCTTTGTTCTTCCCTTCATCATATGGGTTTTCATGAGATGTGGATTGATTGGATTCAAGGCTATATTGAGTCACCATCTTTTGCTATCTTAATAAATGGTTCATTGATGGAGACTTTTTATTTTTCTATTGGTTTAAGATAAGGGTGTCCATTATCTCCATGTCATTTTATTATTTGTGGAGATATATTATTAAGGATGTTTCATGCTGTGGTTTTGGCAAATTCTTTATAAGTCTACCATCTAGCTAGATTAAGGATATGTATTTTCCATCTTTTTGTAGGTGATTGTGTTCTATTTGTTGGAGCTACTTTGTCTTATGATATGGTTTTATCTAATATTCTTGATGATTATTGTAGAACCTCAGGGTATCAAGTTAATTTAGAAAAGTCATTTATCAGATTCAACCCTAAGGTAAATACTGTAACTCGACATCATATTAAAAATTTAGGTAAATTACAAAAACCACCCTTGAGATTTCTCTTTATTATACTTACACCTAGTAATTTGAAAATATACACTTACACCCGAGGCAATTGACGGTGTTAGTTAAATTATTTGTATAATATGAAAAGATAAAAATACCCCTCTGTATTTTTTCTCCTCTTAACACCAATTGTTCTTCCTTCTTCTCTTCTTCCCTTCCAAGAACTGTCTTCCCTTCCCCTCTCCCTCTCTCCCCTTCGACCAAGCCTCCATCGCCCACCTCCATTCCCTCCTCTCCCTCTCCCACAGTCTCTACATCTGCTTCACTAGCTCCACCAATGTCTTCATCCTCCACTCTCTCTCTACCAACCTAATCTAGGTCTTCACTGTCCAGTTGCTAAGAGACCATGATGATGCCAACTGTGGTCATCTAACCATCGATCTGATGAAGTGTACGATCATTGATCTCATACTGTTAGTCTATTCGGTTGTTGTCTCGAGGGGATTTCTCCTCTCCAATCACTTTATCACCGCTGATGTTGCTTTCTCCCTCACCATCCTCATCACCTTGGTCCTTCATCTCTGTTGTCCCCTCTGCCTGCACCCTCACCCTTCCTTTCCCCACTCACCCTTCCCTCCCTGCCAGCATCGAGCACATACGTGATCTCCTCCCTAAACCTCAGCTTCTGCCCTCATCTGCGCCCTCTCCCTTAGCCCTGGCATCCTCCAACTGAGACATCATATAACACACGATATTCCATGAGGATTTTGAGTGCACAAAAGAAATGAATGGATGAGAGAAAGCTTTGCTGAAGATCTAGTTATCGACCTCACTGGCTTTAGTGATGAAGAGCTCATGCTGCTACAACCATTGGCATTTCTCGATTACTCAAAAGGCAAACTGTGCTTGGGCTTCTTGGATGGAGGCTTAGCCCCTTGTTCCAAAGGCATGGAGGTCGATGTTGCCCATTACATCTCTCTCATTGCTTAAACATAATCTATCATCGTCAAAGTCAAAATGGATATCTCCAAAATTTACCATAGAAAATATTTACAAGAAGTGAACAAGACGGCAAGTGGGATGGAGTAGTTAGGGAGCTTTGTTTATATGTTTTTGCTTGGTACTTTATGAACATTTCCTCATGTCTACCTCTATTTATCAATGTATGCTATTAGATTTCCACTTTAATAGAGAAACTAGGCTGCTATTGTGTCTCAAAATCTCAATAAGAGTCTGATAAATAATAACACTTGTCCATGATCTCAAAGAGGGGCACCATTTTCAATCATAACAAGAATGGAGATCTCTAAGATTTATCGTAGAAAATATTTACAAGAAGTGAACAAGATGGCAAGTGGGATGGAGTAGTTAGGGAGCTTTGTTTATGTGTTTTTGCTTGGTACTTTATGAACATTTCCTCAAGTCTGTCTCTATTCATTAATGTATGCTATTAGATTTCCACTTTAGTAGAGAAACTAGGCTGCTATTGTGTCTCAAAATCTCAATAAGAGTCTAATAAATAATAACACTTGTCCATGATCTCAAAGAAGGGCACCATTTTTGATCATAACAAGGAATACCTGTTTCACTCTTGCATCCCAAAATCCTAGTAGGAATCGGATTAATAATAACAATTCTCCACACTGATCTCAAAGGAGTATAGATTTGAGCGTTGATCTTAACATAGGAAACAAACTTACCAATGGATTGAAATGGAAGGACTACATAATAATAATATAACAACAATAATAATATTTTTAAAAAAAAAAATAAAAAAACTCCACCTCCTTCTCCATTTTCTTTGAGAGATAGAAATTTATCTACTATTTCTTGCCTCCTCCTCCTTTCTCATCTTCCCAACCTAGCCGCTCGAGGATGGGGATTAGGGTGAAGTCGGCCTTATGTCCATGTCCAACAAGGAGAAAGCAGATGATGCTAATGATGGGGGCTAGGATGGTAGCCATATAATCAAAGGTGGGGGCACACCCATGGATAAGGGTGATAAGCCCTTTGCTAGTGATGATGGTAGTAGTGCAGGGATTGGGGGGAGTTGAAGGCACCATTATTGGGGTCATCATCATGGGCCAATGAGGAGGAAAGAGAAAAAAGCTCCCTTTGCCTTTCATGAGATCGTTGGTTGAGAGATTGAAGATAATATCATCGGTCGGGCTGGTGAGGAGAGGAGAATAGGAAAAGCTTCCTTGTAAGCTCTTTGGTGGGGGTGATCGCAGCACATTTGTCAGATCGATAAGGAGGGAGAAGGCGGTGCTGACGTCAGTGAAGTGGTTGGAGAGGTGGTGGGCAAGGTCGAGAAGGGGGATTAGATGGCTCTGAGTTAGGAATGGGATAAAGAGGAGATATTTGAAGACCTCAACATCCACCTATTATGAAGGTCATTTTTATCATTATGAAAATATTTTCTAATATAGTATTTGGGTCTAATGGTTTGACCAACATTCCATTAAGTCAAAGATTAAAGTGTTAGATAAAAATAAACATCAGGGAGGTAAGCGTATGTTTTTCAAAATATTGGGTGTAAGTGTAATTTAGTCCTAATCTCAAGGGGATTTTTATAATTTGTCCTTTTGGTTTTTTGCATATTAGGAAAGCAGTTGGTACACTACAATAAAATAGATTATTAGCAATGCAAAATTTTCATCGCTAATAATCTATTTTCATCGCTAATAGGTATTAGCGATGAAATTTTTATCGTTAATATTTTATTATAAATAATCGCATCGTTGATAATATTTTACGATAAAAAAATATTTCATCGCTAATAATATTTATTTGTAATAAATAATTTTCATTGTTAAAAAATTTTTGATGAAAAATTTTAATCGTAAAAAAATATTTATGATGAATTATAATATTACTAATAAATAAAAAATTAATAGTGATAAAAATATTTTTATCACTATTAATTTAATTAATTTTTTTTTTAAAATAAAATTTTTAAAAACTTTTAGTGATGAAAAATTTTGTGTTGCAAATAACATTTTTTGCAATAAAAATTTTTCATCCTTAATAATTTAATAACAAATTTTTAAAAAATCAAATTTAAATAATATTAGTGACATAAAACTTACATCATAAATATAATAATTTTTGATAAAAATTTTTATCGCTAATAATTTTTATGATGAATAATTTTTTATTACTATTAATTTTATATAAAATTTTAATAATTTTATATTTATTGAAAAATTAAATTATCATACTAAAATATTTTTGACAACCAATATTTCATCAAAAATAATTTCATCACTAATAATTAAACATATTTTTTTTAAAAAAATAAATTATGAATATATATTTTTAATTTATATTTATAATATTTTTTTATAAATTAAAAATAAAAATAATTAAAATAAAAAGTTTACATAATAAATTTATAAATAAAATTTATTATTTTATTATATTAAATTATAATTATAAAAAAATCAAAATAAAAATAAAAAACTATATGAAGAAATCGTCAAGTATCGGCATCTGAAGAACGAACTGGGGAAGGAAAGCAATCGAAAGAGCTCGGACCGGTCTGCTACTGCTTCATCAGCTGTATCATCTGCTCCATCTATGCCATCCACTCTATTATCTGGATCTGAAGCTGCTAATATTCATCGATACATGCAACCAACTCCTGAGCTCGCTGCTTAGTCCGCTATCGATTCTCGACAGCCCGCCTCTGCACCTCCGTCAGTCAAGCCTCGCAGGCAGAATGGATGTCAGTCTTAGATGAGCGTAAGGATAAGGGAGCAGTGATCCCATACCCTAGATCTCTAACATAACAGGATCTCATACCAAGCACCTGATCACAGATCTCATCATCTGTGAGTACAGTCGAGCCCTCAAGGATAGGCTGGGATCTCATGTCTGTCATACGGTCCTAAAAATTAAAGTTATAGCTATTTTAATTTTATAATAAAAATCAAATTATGAATGAAAAAATAATTAAAAAAATTTACAAAGAGCTCCTAGCTCTCCGTCATCCACTCTCCTGACCATCGCCAGTGGGTCCTTTGGTAGATATTGATCCTACCAGGAAACTCACCACTCTCAACATCTCTTTATAATTTGAGAATAATTAATTAAAAAAAAATTTAAATAACTAGAGAATTATATGCTAATTAAAAATTAAAAATTACCTACCATGTGCTCCATGTGACGAGCGAACGACGTCGAACCTCCACAATGCGGTACGGTCTATCTCGCCTGATTCACAGTGTTCTGGACACATCTTCTCTGTACAGTTACTAGTCAAATTAGTAGATAGTAAATTTAATTTAAGAATAAATGATTCAATCATTAAACTTTAAAAAAAAAAGAAGTTTGGATGTGTAACCTGATATGTCGGATCCTCATAATGCCAGTATATGACAGTCCAATCATCCATAGTGATGCTGTCATAGGGCTGCTGCCGCACTACCTCCTCTCCATGATCCTGCACCACATAGTACCAATGCTAATGCATGCGATGGCGATAATCCTTGAAATACAATGATAAATGAGTGTCCATGGCTCGCTGCATGCGATCCTCCTCAAAATCAATGATGTCGAATACACCCTGCCAATAATAAATATTAAAAGAATACTATACAAATTAAATATTCATAATATAATTTATTTTATCTATAAGTGAGTGTAGAAAATCTCTCTCTGAACCGATAGAACATGACGCCAATCGAAAAGCACCACAGGGGCATAGTTGTGGCATATGATGCCCAGCTCAGTCTACCATAGCTTGCACCATCCCCTAATGGGTCTGGAGTAGTCGGGTGGTATCTCAATACGAAGACACTGTACCGGATGCATGCATCTCCAATGCTCTAGAGTGAGGTTCTTTGATGGAGCTCACCCTCGCCTCACCACCGATGAAGACTGGCCTGAAATAACAATAAATAAATCATTAGTATGATAGCTATCCAAATAAAAGAATCAAATTTTATTTTATAAAAAGTATAATAATACCACTGGGACCTGCCTCACTAAGACCTACCAGTGCAAGATCCTCTGGCAATGGAGCCGGTGCGGCAATGAAGATCGGTGAAGGCACCTCAACCTCCGGGATAGACTTTGAATGCAAACATCGTCATCTATCTCCTGGTGCCATATCTATAATTTTTGACATATAAATGAATATAATATTGAATAATAATAATAATAAATAAATTATATTCTAATGAATACAATTATATCGCATACCATTATTGCAAGAGAAGATTAAACGAAGAATATAGATCTACTCATCAATATGCGTATCTCCCTCGATGTGTAGTTCCTCCTTCGAATCACAATAATCGATATATGTGCCGTCTTCTATCTCATCGTCATTTATAAACTGATCGTCACCCTCCGACTCATCAAGATTAAATATAAAATCAGCTTCAACTTCGTTGGATAGCAGATCAGCCCTATTCAAAGGTACCGTTACAAGTTCTTCATCAACAAAAAGCTCGGCTAATTTTTGTTCTTCTTGTTAAAAAGCTTGCTCTTCATATAAATTCGAATTTTTATCCATCTCTCATCAGATTGGTATGTCATATACGTCTTTAGGTGCTATTTTTTATACAATATATCAATTACCTCGATACTTTAGATCCTTCAAATATATTACTTATTTCGCTTGAGTTGCTAATATATATGGCTCATTCTGGTACCATGTTCATGCAAAATTTACACTGATAAAGTATGGATCGATATGAATACTGATCTTTTTATTACTAATATCCCACTATTCACACTAAAACAAGAATACAGAATTACTGGATCCATACTTCAGTTCTATGATATCTACCAGTACACCATAATATTCAATCTCTTCTTCTCCTTCATATCCTATTGTAGCAATCCCACTATTCTGAGTCTGTCGTTGCATCTCAAGCTCCCTTATATAAAATCTTATTTCTCTAATGATACAGGATGCGTAGTGATTAACCCTTCGATTAGGACCATATGCTAAATCGTACAACTCATCGATCACACCCACTTCTTTATTGAAATACTTATGTTTCATCTACACCATAACATAAAAAATTATGTTGGTTCAAATAATATTATTTATAATTAAATAAATAATGTATTACTAATGTAACTTATAAGATCATCAAATTATTTTATAAATTTCTTCCTATGTCGATCATCAACATCCGTATTATTCTTTCTACATAGTATCCTCTTGTGCTCACTGCAACAAGTTATGATTTTTAATTTTATATTGATATGAAAAAATTACTTAGAATATTAAATAGTATGCTAAGATGGTATTTACTCAATAAAATTTTTAATTTCTTCATAATTATTTAAAACATAAAAATATACCTTGGATAGCTCGTTCACGTCTATAAATTTATATCTCCTTGCACCAAGAGGTCGAACCATTTATTTAAATATAGACAATGTTGGTTCATTGTCATCCCATTCACAGTCTGTATTATGATCTGTATGATTGAATCTTATTTTGATATCATCAAGATACATTGAGCAGAATGTGACACACTCCGTAGCTACATATGCTTCTGCTATAGACCCTTCAGGCCTTACTTTATTGCGCACATACTTTTTTAGGATATACAAGAATTTGTAAATAAAAATAAATTTAAATTTTAGAAATATATTTACATCTTATAATGGATATGACAAAGTGCATATAATTTCTTTACCTTTCAATAGAATACATCCATCGATAATGTACCAGTCCGATCAAAAGAGCTTTTTTTAGAAGATGAACAGTCAGATGCACCATAACATCAAAAAATGATGATAGAAATTTTTTTTCTAACTTACAAATAAAGAGTATGATATCCTTCTCAGATCTCTCAAGTAAGTTAATCTTTAATTTTTGGCAATACAGTTCTCGAAAGAACACTCCCAGCTCAATCAATGCAGTTGGAACATCAGCACCTGAATGGCCCCGCATGACCATAGAAAGCAAACATGCATCATCACATGGGAGTCATGACTTTTCATGCCAGAGATATTGCCATCGTAGTTTCCAACACACCACGATACGCTTGAAGCGTATGCATCAGAAAACTTTACGATTTTGAACCATCCACAGAAATTCTTCTTTTGCTCATCAAACAGTGAATAACATGCATGTTGCCCAGCTATGCAACCCAAGAGGGGGGGGTGAATTGGGTTTCTAAAAATTTTAAGCTTAACTAATGACTTATGAAAAATGTTCGTCAATAGCTAAATGAATGAGAAGAATAAACTTAATTCAAGACTAATTGCCAAAAGCAAGAATGCAAAGAAATAATGAAGAGTCAAAGAGAAGCAATTATGCACATCACAAATAAAAGGATTTATAGTGGTTCGGTGCCAACTTTGCACCTACATCCACTCCCCAAGCTCCTACTTGAGAATTTCAATCCACTAATCTTGTATTCAACCCAAATACAAATATCGGAAACTCCGACTCTAGCTATCCCAAGCTAGACCACTTATTTTTCGGGTACAAGCCAACCCAATACACTCCGATTCTAGGTTCGGATCAACCTTCCCTTATTTTGGAACCCCTCCAAAACAAAAACAATCACTCAAACTGAGTAAAATAATTTATAGCATAAATAAGTACAAAGAAAGCTCCTTTAATGAGCGAATATAACTTTAAATACACTTTACTTAAAAGAAGAAGCCCCTTTTTGGATTTCCTCAAGGTGGATGGAGACTTGATTGAGCACTTGAGGAGTTGGTAAGCTTGGAGTGATGGCTTCTTGAAAGCTTTAAATGAGCTCTTGATTAGACCTGAAAAGTTGGCTTGAGAAACCCTTTTTCAAATTTTCTCTTTTGAATGCTCTTGAATGCTCTCTTGAATGCTCTTCTTAACTCTTTCAATCTCTTCAAAAATCTCTCTTATGTTTTCCACCTTTTGGATCCTTTTATAGCTTTAAGAAATAGAGGAAAATATTCTAGGCTGAAAAAGAGCCGTTAGACCATATTAAATGAGCATTAAAAGCACTTAAAATGGGTTAAAAACTAGCCGTTGCGGAGAAATCCCGTCACAGGGGTCGACTCATGGGTCGACTCATGCCTGGGGGTCGACTCATGGGTCGACCTCTGTGGAAGAATACCAGAAAACAGGGTTCTGTAATTTTTGGCCTAAAACTGCAGGGGTCGACTCATGGGTCGACTCATGCCTCAGGGGTCGACTCATGAGTCGACTCACAGGTTGTGCCAAGCTAAAAATTCTGCGTGCCAAACAGCTCATTGTACCATGAGTTGACTCACGGGTCGACTCATGATTTTCAAACATGCATAACTTTCAAAATACAAGTCCAAAAATAATGAAATTTTCATCAATAGATCACAAATCTTTTGTTCTACCATTTGATACTATCAAATCAGGGTTTTGATAAAATTATGATTTTGCCCCTGAAGAGCAAAAAGTCTTTTTCAAATGAAAAATATTAGTACCCCTTCAACTGCTTTGTAATCATCAAAATCAATCTAGGGAGCAACAATCTTCCCCTTTTTGATGATGACAAAATACTTGAACAAAAGCATCTATGTGAATCATGAATTTCAAAAGGATGCATTATAAGTGCATTAGCTTGAAAAGAAGATTGATTCTTTTGGCATGTGATACAAATGCTCATTTGCATAAATAGTTTGCCCATTTGCTTAAAGATTTGAAAATTTGCTCATTGGATTATGTGATTTTGGTGTTAGAGTAGAAAATTTATTTTTGTTATCAGAGCAAGTTGTATCTTGAAAATTTGCTTATTCTCATTTGATTATTTAGTTTTTTTTTGTATCAGAGCAAAAATAATTAAGTGTACCAATGCATGTCTAAGAATTAATTATAAAGTATATCAGAGCATGTCAAATTTAAGATGTATCAGAGCAAGTTAAATTTTAAAGCATATCAGAGCATGTTTAAGGAGTAATTTTAAAGGTTGCTCATTTTTATTGTACTTAGCAATTTACTCATTGTATTTTTGAGTCATTTAATAATTTTGCTTTTGATATTGTTCTTTAATTTCTTTCCAATTCATTCATTTTATTTTCAAGTCTTTTAATAATTTATAATTTTGCTTTTGATTTCTTTTTCTTTAATTTCTCCCCCATTTTGACATCATCAAACATTGTTAACTCCCCCTCTTTTTCTGAATACGTTTTCTCTTTAGTGTTTCTTCAAACTTCTAGTGCTAATCATTAATGTTTGCTCCCCCTGAATACAGCAATCATTAACCAAAATATGCCATAGATTACCATAGATATGAATTATCAACAAAGAGAAGATATATAATCAAGAGATGATTGACATCATTACAAAGAGTAGATATATAATTAAAAGATGATTAAAAACATAGTTGTTTCAATACATATTTCATATCATAAAAGTCAGCTAGCTAATGTCATTACATGGCCCAAAATACAGATCCTAGAAAGAACAAGAGACTAACACCTAGGATCTAGTAAAGCTCATGACTAGATGGATCGGAGTCATCAGAGATAGGGTGAGGAGATGATGGATCTCGACCAAGAGCACATCCTCTGCCCCGTCTGCCTCTGCCACGAGTGGAGGTGCTGGCACGAGCAGGTGAGCGAGATGAACTAGGAGGCTGAGAACGTTGAGAGGCCAAAGACTGGACTGAAAGAGTGAGTCTAATGGAATCAAGAACGTTCAGTGCTCTCGAAACAGACTGAAGCAGAGCAGTGAACTGAGTAGATGCATGCTCACTCGAGCCTCTGATCTCTCTCCTCAATAACTCATAACCACTCTCCAATGCACCTCTAAGCCTACCAGCCTCTGCAGTAAGGTCTGTGACCTCAATAGTTCTCTCCTGTGGCTGAGGATGGGCCAAAGCTAAGACTTGCCCCTGCAAGTCAAGAACTCTTCCAGTCAGTCTCCAAATGCTGTCCTCGAGCTGCTGAATCTGAATAGACTGATCTGAGATCAACTGAAATACAGTGGAGATATGGGGAATCAAGGTCTGATCAGATGAATCTAATGAAGTGGATCCCGGTGCAAATGTAGAAGTGCTCCACTGTCGAGAAAGCAAGGAAGCCACACGCTGAGAAATCTACTCGATCTGATCATCAGCCAATCTGAACTCTGAAGGAGGTGCTCTGCTGTCTGGCTGCTGAACTGGTGTGTACCTCCTGGTGAACTCTGAAGGGCCAGCCTCTGGGTCTGAAATAAACTGGATATCTGGAGATGCTGCCCTGAAGTCATGGAGAGGAGATGAGGGACCTTCTTCCTCAGCTCTGTCTTCTACTCTGTCCTCAGCTCTCTCCTCAGAACCCTTGATCCAACCACCATCAGTTTTAGTAAATCTCATACGGTGCAGAGTGTGTTGGTTGATGGTGTCTGCGTGAGAAAGCTTAGCAGATGCCTCCCCCTCAAAACTGACTCCAAACCTCCTGAAAACTAGTGTGAGAGCCATACCAAAAGGCAGATGTGCCTTGGATCTGTTCAGTATCTCTCTCATGGCCTCAATCATTAAAGCAGGGAGGTTTAATGGGGTTTGAGTGATCACATGAAACATTATACAAATATCTCGCCCAGAAAGAAGGTCATGCCTACCACTCCTTGGGAAGAAAAGCTTTGTCACTAATTGATGTAAGATCCTCATTTCAATTGACAAAATTTTGGCTTCCAATTTATTCAAACTTTCCGAGTAGGTTCCTCCTAGAATTGCATTGATCCCCTCTTCCTTCACTAGGAGTTCCATGTAAGAATATCCCTCACAGGGCAAATGTAGTATCTCTCCCAAAATAAAAGGATCCAGACAGATATCAACTCCCTTAACTGTAGAAGTCACTGTTCCATTGCCATAATGCAGATTTTGATAAAATTCTCTAACCAGGTCTACAAAAGTAACTTCCTTGAGAGAGCAGTAAAAACCCCAACCCTGGTTTTTTATCTTTGTCCCAAAGGAGAAACCTTCTTTTTCAAAGAATCTAAAATCCACATTCTTGCCGGTTTCAACCTTCCTATCAGATAGAGGGATTTTGCTAGGGCTAAGGGGAGACTGAGAGGGACCTTGAGCAGACACTGAAGCCGGAATGGGAGCAGTGGAGGACTGAGCAGCTTGCCTTTTCCTGCGGACGCTTTCTTCCAGCTCACGGACTGATTTTCTTCTTTGAGGGAGCTTCATCTTTGGGGCCATTCTCACCACAACAGCAGGCAGGGAGACTCGGAGGATTAAATGGATGAGTAGAAGAAGGGTTACAAGAGGATGGAAAGGGATTTTGGTGGAGAGAAGAGGTGGTTTTGAGAAGAACGATGGAGGCTAGGGCACGCTCCAACCGCTTCAATCAAAGGAGAAAGATGCGAAAATCTCCTTTCCCAGGCGGTGATTTGAGGTGGAGAGGAGAAGGGAGAATGTTCTTGAGCTAAATCTTTAGTTTTGGAGAGAAAGAAGATGAGGATGACGGGTCTTGGAGGGAGGAAGATGAAGAGAATGAGGGGTCGGCTCATGAACAGGTTTAAGATAAAAAGGAATGAACCCATGGGATATTGGCCGAAAATTACAAGTTTGCCAATGGGTCGACCCTAGGGGGTCGACTCATGAATCACAAAAATTCAGAAAAAATATGAATAAATTCCAAAAAAAAATTAAAATTTTGGGAGAAGGAATTTTGCTCAAAGATAGGTTGCGAGAATGATAATCTTGAGCTTTTAGGACCAAGAGAGATGATGGAAATTGATCTCAAATCGATTCCTTGGAAATGGAGAAACACTTAGGCATAAGGATCAAGAATTCCTAGATTTCTCCTAATTTCACAGAATCTATCCTCGCTAAGGGCCTTTGTAAAGATATCAGCTAATTAATTTTCAGTGCAAACATATTTAAGAGTTATATCTTTGTTTTGAACATGTTCTCTTATAAAATGATGTCTTATTTCAATATGCTTAGACCTTGAATGTTGAATTGGATTTTTAGTTAGATTTATGGCACTTGTGTTGTCGCATCTTATGGGTGTTTCATTAAGTTTGATTCCAAAGTCTTCGAGTTGTTGCTTAATCCACAAGATTTGAGCACAACAACTTCCG
>NC_025995.2:22729924-22761205 GCF_000442705.2 Elaeis guineensis
CTTCGCAACAAACTCCTCCTGACTCTGGGTAGCCCACTGCCAAACGGTTACAGACATCGCTATCAGTCTGTTGCCCCCTCCGCCTATAAAAGGGAGACCCCAGATACGTTATTCTCTAAGCTCAAATTCTATCCCAAAACTCTGCTAAAATTTTCGTTCGAGTACTCCATTCTTGTTGAGACAGAGAACTGACTTGAGCGTCGGAGGATCTTGTCAGAGCAACCCCACCTCCGGTTTAGACTTCTTTTGCAGGTCCCGACGGTGACCGCGACTCCCTCGACTCCAGCTTCTCCGACGCTGGCAGATTTTTGCACCAACAGGATTGGCGCTAGAGGAAGGGGCCTGTGTCTTCATAGTACCCTTGTTCTTAAAGAAGCGCTCAACGGGATCGCCTCTGGTCATCTTCTCCGACATCCACTCCTCCTTTCCCCACTAGGTCTTCGCCCGATGCCTCCCCGCAAAGCATCCGCACGGTGATCCACGGCCTCCGCGGTCAGATCTCAGGCTCCGACCTCACCTCCAGTCTCCCAGCCTCTACCCCCTCCTCCGACGGTGGCAGTTGGCGCGGAACAATTCGACCTACTGGTGCAGTAGGTCAGAGACCTCACTGAAGCTGTGCAGGCCATGCAACAGGAGCAGCAGCCGCAGGCATCAGTGCGACCGGAAAGAGCGTCGCCAGAACTCCAAGATCCGACGGTGGGACGGGCCACTTGGGCCAGCCGCCCAGTCTTTCCCGGAAAGATGAATCCAAGGGTGGAAAGCCCCCAATCAGACCATGATTCCAACCCCGGAAGATCTCTACTTCCATCCTGCCAGAAGACCCTCGAGACCCATAGTCGAGAAGATTTCCTGGACCGGAGGCTTCAGGAGATGAACCGGTGGATCGAAGAACTCCACCACGCTCCCCCCGCTTATGGTGAGGACATTTGTACTGACCCTCCCTTCTCTCAAATGATCATGCAGGAACCAATCCCACCGAACTTCAAGCTCCCCCAGTTTGAAAGCTACGATGGGACTTCGGACTCGGTTGACCATCTGGAGGCTTTTCGGACAATGATGCTGCTTCATGGTGCGCCCGACGCCATTCTATGCTGAGCCTTCCCATCCACTTTGAAGGGAGCGGTGAGAAACTGGTACTCGATGCTGAAGTCGGGTACCATCTTTTCCTTCAATCAGATGAGCCACCAATTTGTGGCTCATTTTGTCAGCAGCCGGCGCCCCCGGAAGGGTTTGGAATCCCTCATCAACATCAAGCAGAGGGAGCGGGAGTCCATTCGGGCCTACATCAATCGCTTCAATGTCACCACGCTGGAGGTCCGGAACTTGGACCAGTCGGTAGCGATGGCCGCTCTGAAAGGTGGCCTTCAGAAGAACGACCTTTTATTCTCCCTGGAAAAGAAGTACCCCAGGGATTTTGCAGACCTGTTGGCTCGGGCCGAAGGGTATGCCCGAGCGGAAGAAGCCTTCAAAATGAAGGATGAGGAAACTGTGAGAGAGCTGCAGGCGGGAGACTTGGGTAAGCCTGCAGTCGAAAAAAGGGCCGAGAGAAGCTCGGCCACGTTCTCGAACCCCTCCCGGGCACAAGCGCGCCCAGACTCCTCTTCGAGCATGCAGGTAGGGAAGCCCGGATCATCGGGCTCGACGGGGCTCTCCTCCAGGAAGATTTTGCAACTATGCCCCCCTCAACGCATCGAAAACTCAGGTGCTGATGGAGGTCAGAGAGCAGCTCCCAAGGCCAGAGAGAATGTGCACGCACCTCGAAAAGTGCAACCCCAACAAGTTCTGCCTCTACCATCGTGACCACGGCCATGACATGGAGGAATGCATCTAGCTCCGAGATGAGATTGAGGAGCTCATCCAGCGAGGTCGACTCGATAGGTTCATTCGGCGCCAGCCTGAAGGTAGAGAAGTCGGCCAAGGGCCCTGCCACAACCTGAACCGCTGAGAAGGGAAGAGCAGCCTGGAGATCGGTCTCCAATCAGGACCATCAACTCCATCACCGGAGGACCTCAAGGAGGAGCAGACCTTCCACGATCATGGGACTTGAAAAACCTGTAAATGTATTACTAACGACTTTGCTTTGAATCAAAATTTCTTTCGACTTTGCATGTCTTTTCCTTTTGGCATGGACTTGTTACGACTGGGGATAACCCCTTCAAACAATCAAAACAAGGTCATGTTAAGGACAGGAGGAGAACCTCGTCCTAACATGAGCAAAATGAAAGTCTGATTATTTTAAGATCGGATGGGGGGAGAGGCCCTACAACGCCCTAATGTGCCCCCACAGTCATGTTAGGAACAAGAGGAGAACCTCGTCCTAACATGAGCAAAGTCGAAGGCCCGATTCCTCTTAGACCGGATGGGGGGAGAGGCCCTACAACGCCCTAATGTGCCCCCACAGCCATGTTAAAAACAGGAGGAGAACCTCATCCTAACATGAGCAAAGTCAAAGGCCCAGTTCTTTTAGACCGGATGGGGGAGAGGCCCTACAATGCCCTAATGTGCCCCCACAGCCATGTTAGGAACAGGAGGAGAACCTCATCTTGACATGAGCAAAGTCAAAGGCCCAGTTCCTCTTAGATCGGATGGGGGGAGAGGTCAAACAGCGCCCACATGTGCCCCCACAGTCATGTTAGGATAGGAGGAGAACCTCGCCCTAACATGAGCAAAGTCGAAGGCCCGGTTCTTTTAGACCGGATGGGGGGAGAGGCCCTTGCAATGACCCTTATGTGCCCCCATAGCCCTGTTAGAAACAGGAGGAGAACCTCGTCCTAACCTGAGCTGAGATCGACTACGTCAAGAACAGAAGGAGAACCTCATCCTAACGATGACAAAAACCAGACTGCCCAACAAAATTGGATAAAGGGAAAAGTTCCCTCAATGGCACCTCTACACTTCTATGCGACCCCACAAAAAGTAAGGGGAGGACCCTCACTTAGAAAAGAGGAGGAAAATTAAAAAGGAAAGCGATGAATTATATCGGCAACAGATGAAAAATAAACCACACCAAAGACCAAGGAGCGTCGTCTCAACAAAGACAGGAAGTTCCTACCAAACATCCCCGGTCTCTAAGAAAGCTCTCGACACAGGTCAAGAAAATAATGACCCCTTCGAGGTAATGCGGAGTTCGGACCACCAAGCTCGAGCCTACGGCCATGGACGACAAGAAAAGTAAATCAGCATGGCGACGATTGGGCACCTCCAAACGACGTCGACGTCGAACAAGTCAAAAGACAAAAGAAGTTCGACGGATGATAATTTAATACAATACATCGATGAGGTGACACAAAATCTTCTTTTCATTTCATTTGCGAAATATACACCACGAAGCCCAGAAGGCTAAAGGAAGAAAAGCAAAACCACAAGAACAAAACAAAACAACAAAAGAGAAAATATATACATGGAAAGATGAAAGGCCAAAAAGAGCCCTAGGGAAGCTCCTTTCCTTCCGACCTTGAATTATCTGCTTCACTCCTTATCGAGGACTGCCTCGGATTTTCAACTTCTTCTTCTAGCTCTCTCTTTTTAGCAGCATGTCCTGGAACATCCGACGGAGTCGCTGGCTTTCGTTCTCCGCCTCTCGATGCCTCTTTCTCAGGACCTCGAATTCCGCCTTCGCATCCTTGACTGCCCGCTGCTCGTACACCAGCTGGATCTTTAATTGCTGCAGCTTGGCCTTCCCCTCCCCAAGAGCAACGGATAGTTCTTCTGCGGTCTTTCTCAGGGATTGGAGTTCGTCGGAATCCTGAGCGGAAGTAGATTGAGCCCCCTCAGCTAGCTGCCTTCGAAGGCAGGCAACCTCGTCGGTTGCCATCCTGAGCCTCCCCTTGTATTCATCCACCTGCTTGCACCAGTCGGCCTGGTATGCATCATAGCTCGCCTCGGCATCCTAGAGCTGTTGCTGGAGGTCGGAGACCTTCTTCGATCACTCCCGATCACTGTCGGCCCGAGTCAAAAGCCGGGATGAACTTCCTTCCAGCTGGCCAATCCTCTCCTGGGCAGCCGACAGCTCCACTCTGAGAGAACTGATCTTGGCAGCCTGAGCCCAAGATTGGTCACTGGCGTGCTTCTTGTGTTCCTCGAGCTCCTTCTCGAAGTTTGCCTTTCTCCGATTGTACTCCATGATCCCCTTCACATGGAGGTTCCGGAAGCGGGTGGCCTCCGCGGCGGCTTCAGAGTGACTCTCCCTCAACCTGTGAAGCTCGCTTTCCATCTTCTTCGACCTCTTTGTCAAATGAAGAACTTCCTTCCTCAGCCGCTGGATCGTGGACTTCAGTGGAATCCCCTGGGGCAGGGGAAGCGCTTCGGCAGGACACTACCATCGGGAGACAAAAGCGTCAAGGCGCGTCTCATTGCAGAAAGAAAAACAAAAAGGAGGAAGGAAGAGAGGAGAAGCCATCCACGATGAGAAATTCAACTTTATTGATTGAATGTTTCTTAAAGACAAAAAGAAAAGAAAAAATTACAGTAAAAGAAAAATACAAGGTCGGAGATCTCAGACCTCTGCAGTAGGAGTTGGGAAGCTCGGTGTCCCTGGAAGGGGGCTGTGGCAGCAGTAGCAGCAAGAGAGGGACTGGCCTCATCTTCAGACTCCTCGCCCAAGAAGCTGAGATCGAGCTCGGGAAATTTTCTGGCCACCTTCTCCTGACAGAGCTCGAACCCCTTGATGAATGCTTCTTGGCCGAACCTGACGTTCAGGCCCTCATCTCTGCGGAGGCCTTGAACTCCTCCACCGCAAGAACCCTGGCCTCCAAGACCAGGACCGGGATCTGCTCCACCAAATTTGTGACCTCGGCCTCTGCCTTCCTCACCGTCTCCTCCGAGGTCTGCTTCTCTTCCTCCCAGACTTGCTTTTCTTTCTCCAGGGCCTCTTGGAGGGTAACTACTTCGGCGGCCTTTTCTTTGAGGCGAGCGACCTCAGCCCGGCGATGCTCCTCCGCCTAGATGGCATCCCTCCTTGTCCGGTTCGTCGCCTCGATATTGGCAAGGAGCTGGTGCCCAATCTGCAAAGGCGGCTAGGGGATCAGAACAAGGGTCGAAAAAATAATTAAATGAAGATTTGTTTACCTCGAGAAAGGATCCTAGGGAGTCTCAAATCCGCTGCTCAGGATCGGCGTGATCAATCCTCTCGACGACTTCAGGCAGAATGCAGCCGTCGATCAACTACTTGATCAGGTCCCTATCATTGAAGGGATTCTCCGGCTCTTCTTCAGAACCAAGGGACTCTTCAACGGTGGCTCGACGGCTACTCACCCTGTGGGCCACCGACTTCCTTCTCCTCCCCCTCTCGACTCCGGGCGCCTCCGTGGAACGGACCCCCGAAATGGGAGCCCCAATGGGGGGACTCCTTGAAGAAGCCCGGGGGCCGGTGGTTCAGCGTCCGAAGGAACATCGACCGTGGGAGCCACATGGATAGGCACGGCCGAGCTCGTCTCCTCCACTCTGGCCTTCTTTGCTGATCCGGAGGCCGCGGCGCCTTTTCTCTTGTGGGCCTTGAGGCCCCTGGCGAGCATCCGTGCTGCTTCAGCGTCTATTCCTGAAAAAAAAAAAAAGAGAAAATCAAATCAAAAATCAACGATGGGGTGAAAAAGGAAGAAGTGACATGCAAAGAAAAAAAAAAAGAGAAAGAAAAAGAAGAAGGATGGAAGAAAAGAAGAGAAAAGAAAAGATGGAATACTCGCAGGATCTTAGGGGCTCAAGCCGATGTTGAACAGAAATTGCTCCTTCAGAAGGTTGGGAAGGGAAGGAGCGGAATAATCAAGAAGCTTCCGGGCGGCCTGAAGGTCGTCCTCCCTCAGGCTGGGGGCCCGGTGGACAGAGTCCCTCAAAGAGCCCCAAGGGGGCAATCCAAGCCTCAAGATCGGGCAGTGGACGAAGAGGTACTTCCCCTTCCAGTTATGGATCGAAGAAGGAGCACCTTTTAGCAACCCCTTCTTGCCAAACTGAGGAGAGAAATACCACCAGTCCTTCGTTGAAGGGTGACGCTTGGAGGTGTAAAAATGCCTAAACAAAGAAAGGGATGGCTAAACTTCGACTACGTGGCAAAGGGAGAGGAACCCTATCAAAAACCTAAAGGAATTCAGAGCAACTGAAGCTAAAGAAATATCTAAGAAGCAAAAAAGGGCGATGATAAAGGGCGGAAGCGGAAGCCAGAGTCTGACACAGAAGGCCTCCTGATACAGGCAGAAATGACCGAGTGGGGGAGTGCTAGCCCGATCGGAGGGTCCAGGAAGCTCCAGATCGTACTCTGGAGAAACTCCATACTGAACCCTCATCAGTAGGAGTTCATCCGGAGTCAGGGAGCAGGGAATGGCACCCGGCACAAAAATCGGACGAGGTCCAGCCCCAGATGTGGGTTCGTCTACAATGTGGGGGTCCTGGAGGGCTGACGCGGACGAACTCCTGGAACCACTAGAGGCGGAAGTGCCGGAAGACATTTCAAACGAAGACCCTAAAGATCCCAGAGAAATCAGACGGGACAAGGGACGAGAGGTTGTCGGAGACCAAATCAGAGGAATGCGACAGAAGAAAATGGAGGAGAAAAGGCCCCTAAATGGCAAGAAGAAAAACAAAGGTTCCGGGACTAACCTAGATCGCTCTGAAGGATGCAGAGGGGCGAGGACAGGGATGACTCGAAGGACGCTTAGGGCCAAGGAAGACACCAAAGAGGGTCAGGGCTCTCGAAGAAAAGGCGGACACCGATAGAACTTTCAGGCGGAATAGGGCCCCTAAAGGCGGAAGGACGGGTTTAAATAGACCCTGGGATCCGGCGCCATAATGATCGTGAATCCCCCCAGACCGACCCGCACTCGACATGTGTCCCACTCGCCACAGTAGGCGGCTAAAAGTGGCTGACAACTGATAGAGCTATTACTGCACCGTACCTGGGCCAGCATACCAGCGGGAATTCTGAAAGGTCCCTTCGAATCACCCCGATTCGAAAAGACTCCAGCACGCGCGCATTTAATGCCAAAATATCTGGAGGCGATCGTGCACGGGATTCAAGGGGACAACTTCGGCTGCGAAAATTTCTCTGTACTTCCTTCATTCAAAATTCGAACTCGGAAGTAGGGGGACTGGTGTTGGGTATAAAATACCCCCCAACCGAAGTTCGTGACAAAAGTGACCCTCTGGGGATCCAACCGACTTCCGACCTCTGACGACGTCTCTTCAAATCTCCCGGGCGACCGAGCCCCCGCAACACTCCCAAGTTTTGCTGATGGGTATGCCCCCACCAGCGTCAATCGGATTCTTCGTGATGGACGGACTCCACCCAAATTTCCATGATGATCGACCATCTTCTATACTCTCTCCGAACTCCTATAGGAGCCGGACTTCACCCCCGACGTTAATTGCAAGTGAACTGCGTCCGGACTCCTACGGGAGCCGGACTTCATCCCCGGCTTCTACTGCAAGCAGACTCCGCCCGGACTCCTACGGGAGCCGGGCTTCATCCCTGACTTCGACCACTACTAAGCTTCATCCGGACTCCTACGGGAGCCATACTTCGCCCTTGACTTTAATTACAGGTAGACTTCATTCGGACTCCTACGGGAGCCGGACTTCGCCCCTGACTTTAACTGCAGAAAGACTCCGTCCGGACTCCTATGGGAGCCAGATATCGTCTCCGACTCCGGCTACGGGAAGACTCCGCCCGGACTCCTACGGGAGCCGGGCTTCATCCCTGACTTCGACCGCTGGTAAGCTTCATCCGGACTCCTACGGGAGCCGAACTTCGCCCCTGACTTTAATTGCAGGTAGACTTCTTCCAGACTCCTACGGGAGCCGGGCTTCATCCCCGACTTCGACCGCTGGTAAACTTCATCTGGACTCCTACGGGAGCCAGACTTCGCCCCTGACTTTAATTGCAGGTAGACTTCATCCGGACTCCTACGGAAGCCGGACTTCGCCCCTGACTTTAATTGCAGGTAGACTTCATCCAGACTCCTACGGGAATCGGACTTCGACCCTGACTTTAACTGCAGAAAGACTCCGTCCGGACTCCTACGGAAGCCAGATCTCGTCTCCAACTCCGGCTATGGGAAGACTCCACCCGGACTCCTACGGGAGCCGGGCTTCATCCCCGACTTCGACCGCTGGTAAACTTCATCCAAACTCCTACGGGAGCCAGACTTCGCCCCTGACTTTAATTGCAGGTAGACTTCATCCGGACTCCTACGGGAGCCGGACTTCGCCCCTGACTTTAACTGTAGAAAGACTCCGTTCGGACTCCTACGGGAGCCAGATCTCATCTCCGACTCCGGCTACGGGAAGACTCCACCCGGACTCCTACGGGAGCCGGGCTTCATCCCCAACTTTGACCACTGGTAAGCTTCATCCGGACTCCTACGGGAGCCGGACTTTGCCCCTGACTTTAATTGCAGGTAGACTTCACCCAGACTCCTGCGGGAGCCATACTTCGTCCCCGACTTTAACCGCAAGAAGACTCCGTCCGGACTCCTACGGGAGCCAGATCTCATCTCCGACTTCGGCTACAGGAAGATCCGCCCGGACTCCTATGGGAGCCGGGCTTCGTCCCCGACTTCGACCGCTGGTAAGCTTCATCCAGACTCCTATGGGAGCCAGACTTCGCCCCTGACTTTAATTGCAGGTAAGCTTCATCCGGACTCCTACGGGAGCCAGACTTCGCCCCTGACTTTAATTGCAGGTAGACTTCATCCGGACTCCTACGGGAGCTGGACTTCACCCCTGACTTTAACTGCAGAAAGACTCCATCCGGACTCCTACGGGAGCCAGATCTCGTCTCCGACTCCGGCTACGGGAAGACTCCGTCCGGACTCCCACGGGAGCCGGACCTCGTCTTCGACTTTGACTGAAGGAAGACTTCGTCTGAACTCCTACGGGACCCAGACTCCGAGCTCCTCTCGAACGGATAACTAGCCACCTCTCTCCGCCAGACACTCCAGCCAAACTTCGACCGACAGGCCTGGACCCCCTGGCAGGCCGCAGCAACAGCCACGACTCTGCTCCACCTCCTGCAACAGATTCCGCACGGCTCCATCACTCTCTGGCAGGCCGTAGTAACGGCCACAGCACTGCTCCACTTCCTGTGATGGATTTCGTGCGGCTCCATCACTCCCTGGCAGATCATCATAATGACCACGATTCTGCTCCACTCCCTACGACGGATACCGCGTGATTCCTCCATCCCCTGACAAGTCGCGACAACGGACGTCGTTCCACTACCTGCAACAGACTCCACGTGGCATGTCCCGGCAGTGGCCACGACCCCACTCCACTACTCTTTGCAATAAACTCCTCCTGACTCTGGGCAGCCCATTGCCAGACGGTTATAGACATCGCTATCAGTCTGTTGTCCCCTCCACCTATAAAAGGGGGACCCCAGATACGTTATTCTCTAAGCTCAAAATTCTATCCCAAAACTCTGCTAAAATTTCCATTCGAGCACTCCATTCTTGTTGAGGCAGAAAACTGACTTGAGCGTTGGAGGGTCTTGCCGAAGCAACCCCACCTCCGGTTTAGACTTCTTTTGCAGGTCCCGACGGCGACTGCGACTCCCTCGACTCCAGCTTCTCCGATGCAGGCAGATTTTTGCACCAACAAAAAACTTAAGATTATCCTAGAGCACGAGTGGATCTTGTATATTCTTACAGATGAGGTACTTGAGGAACCCACTCTGAACACTCATGGTGCGATCTAAGATACTTATCAGAAATGACTCAATGATCGAACTACTATGCATTGCATCATGCGGATGGCTATTAATGACAAGTTCAATCATAAATTTGAGGATGCTCAATTAGAGAAAATGCTACAAGTGTTGAACAAGTCCTTCGACACTCCTGATGACATTGAGAGGTACAAAATATCCTGTGCTGTCTTTAATGTTTGGATGAAGGAGGGGGTGTCGGTCATTGATCATGTACTATACATGATCAAGCAGATTAAGTGCCTAAGCAAACTTAAATTTTTCTTACATGAGCAGCTAGAGAAAGATGCGATCCTGAATTCTTTACCCATGTCCTATCTACCCTTTCTCAGTCATTACAGAACGATCAAGCCTGTAATAAACTACTATGATTTGCTAGAATTACTGCAGACTTTTGAGAAGGATCACCAGCTGTACAAAGAGTCGGTGAATGTAGTGGATGGGTCCTCTTCTGGGTGTCATCCTTTTAAAAAAAAAAGAAGAAGAATAACAAGAAGGTGCTGCATGCTGGGGCATCCCCTCAATCAAACCAAAAAGTTCAAGGCTGATCAGAGTTAGACAGAATACTTCTATTGTAAGAAGTTGGGTCATTGGAAGAGGAATTATTCTCAATACATTACTTTTCTTGATCTGAATAGGCCAAATAAGAGAAGGAAGCAAGAGGTTGCTGGTCAAGGTAATTATATAATAACATATTATAACTTTTCTATTTGTGATACTACGACTTGGGTATTAGATACTGAAAGTCCTATTAATATTTGCAATTCATCGTAGAGACTTCAGATTAGTAGGAGGTTTGAAGATGATGAGAGATTTCTGAACATGAGAGATGGAGCCAAGTTCTAATCCTAACTTTAAAAATTATCAAGCTTGTTTTCAATTATAAAATATTATTTTGAGTGAATGTCACTATTGTCCATCATTCTTATTAAATATAATTTTTGTAGGCCTTTTAGCCAAGAATGGATAAAATTTTTTTAATAAAAAATTTATGATATTATTATGAATGGTGTTATTGTAATGCGTGGATAATTAAAAAATAGTATTTACGTGGATAATTAAAAAATAGTATTTACCTATTATCACAGCTTGTTAATGTAATATACATGTCTAACAAACATCCTAGATTAGATGATGTATCTAATATCTACCTTTAGTATTGTAGGCTAGGTTATATTAATAAGAATAGGATAAACAGGTTGACCCAAGAAAGAATCTATGAAGTCAATGATTATGAATAATTGTCAACCTGTGAATCCTGTCTTTTTGAAAAGATGACTAAATTATCTTTCACTAAAAAAGATGAACGAGCCAGTAAAATTCTAAGTCTAGTACATAATGATGTATGTGGACCACGGAACACTTGTGCTAAAGGTGGGTATTACTACTTCATTATGTTCACTAACGATCTATTGAGGTATGGGTATGTCTATCTTATGGAACATAAGTCTGAATCGTTTGAAATATTCAAATAATTTTATAATGAGATTGAAAAATAAATTAAGAAGAGTATTAAAACTCTTCAGTCTGATCGAAGAGGTGAATATCTCACCAATAAATTTTTGACATATCTAGAAGAGAATAAAATTTTCTTATAATGGACACCTCCTGAGACACCTCAACATAATGGAGTATCTGAAAGGAAGAATAGAACACTGTTAGATATGGTTTGATCTATAATAGGCTTTGCTTGTCTGTCGATCTGCTTTTGGGGATATACTCTAGAGTCAGCTTGTAATATACTTAATAAGATTTCGAGCAAGTCTAAATAAAATACCATATGAGATATAGATAGGGCATAAGCCAGTACTCTCCCACCTTAGGGTTTAAAGGTATCTGGCTTATATCAAATATTTAAAAATAGATAAGCTTGGATCTAGGTTTGATAAATATTTATTTATTGGGTATCCAAAAAAAATTAAGGGGTATTACTTCTACCTTGCTGAAGAATAAAAAGTATTCATCAGTCATAGGGCTATCTTTTTGGAAAAAGAGTTCTTTGAAAAAGAAACTAATACCACTAATGTTGAACTTGATGAAGTTCGACAGGTAGAAGAATCGATATAGAGAAGTGAAAATACAGAACTAGATTTGATTAGATCAAATCTAGAACCCATTGTAGAGGCACTTTTAAGAAGATCCGATAGAGTACCGTATCAGCTGGATAGATATTATAGTTTTTTGATCTATGACAGTGATCCTATTGAACTTGATGAAAATAATGTGGATCCAATCATCTTTATGGATGCCATACAAAGATCCGACTCTGATAAGTGGCTTGAAGTCATGAAGTCCGAAATAGAATCCACAAAGATCAATGATGTATGGACACTCGTTGATCCACTTGAAGAGATAAAATCTATAGGGTATAAGTGGATTTTCAAAAGAAAAAGAGGCATAGACGAAAATGTGGAGACCTATAAAGTCTATTTGATTGTCAAGAGATATCATTAATATTATGGTATTGACTATGATGAGATATTTTCTTTTATGATAATGTTTAAGTCTATTTAGATTATGCTTGTGATAGCAGCACACGTTGATTATGAAATCTGACAGATGAATGTCAAAATCACTTTCCTAAATGGAGAGCTGAAAGAAGAGGTATATATGATATAGCCTGAAGGGTTCACATCTATAGATGAATCAAAGATGTGCAAGCTTCAGAGATCCATTTATGGATTGAAGCAGGAATTTCGGAGTTGGAGCATGCATTCTGATAAGACGATCAGAACATATGATTTCGTTAAGAATAGAGAAGAACCATGTATCTATAAATGAGCTAATGATTCTATAGTCATATTTCTTGTGTTGTATATAGATGATATTCTCTTAATCAAAAATGATATCATTGTATTACAAGGTATAAAAGTTTGGCTATCATCTTAGTTCTCCATGAAGAATTTAGAAAAAATATCCTACATCCTAGGGATGAAGATCTATAGAGATAGATCTAAAAAGTTGCTTAGTTGTTTCAGTCCACGTACATTGATACTGTACTGAAATGATTCAGCATGGTAAATTTTAAGAAGGGCTATCTTTTGATAGGCCATGAAATTTCTCTTTCTAAGAAGGATTATCCGATAACTCCACAAAAGAGAAAGCATGTGAGTAGAATTCCATATGTCTTGATAGTGGGATCTATTATGTATGTCATGATATGTACAAGATCGGATGTTGCCTACTCATTAGGGATAGTGAGTAGGTATTAGTCTGATCCGAGTGAGAATTAGTGGAAGATGGTAAAAATCATCCTTAAGTATTTGAAAAATACTAAGGACCAATGGCTTATTTATGGAGACTCTGACTTAAAACTTGTGGGATATACTGATTTTAATTTTCAGTCAGATAATGATGACAGTAAAAATATGTCAGACGATATGCTGAAAAAGTTTCAAGCATACACCATAGCTAATTCTATTTGTAAGATGGAGTACATCACAGCATCTGATGCTATCAAGAAAGCTATTTGATTGTAAAAGTTTATCGATGAGCTTGGAGTGGCACCCTCCATTGATAGTCCTGTTCTACTGTATCATGACAGCACTGATGCCATAGCTCATGCGAAAGAACCGAAGTCCTATCAGAGAACCAAATACATTCTATGTCGCTATCATCTTATGTGAGAGATCGTGAATCGAGATGACGTCGAGTTTTGGAAGATCGATGAAAAAAGAACTTGACCGATCCATTTACTAAAACCCTCAGAATCAAAAAATTCGATGATCATAAATGGAAGATGGGTATTAGATATTGTTCCTATTGGCTTTAGTCCAAGTGAGAGTTGTTGAAAAATATATTCTAAATCCAATCATCTATTTGTAAAGGATTGTGCTTCTTATAAATTATATATAAATTATAAATTAATAAAAATTATTTAATATTTTTATTATAAATTTTGTATCTTTTTTTTTGAACTTCTATATTATGATGAAGTCCTTAGAACTACTTCTAATCGATAAAGAAAGATTTATCGAATAGTTTTTAAACTTATTCGTGACCAAATGATACGTTATTACTAGAACGATAACGTTTATCAAGAATAGGTCATTGTATTCTATATGAGTTCGTTATCCTCATAACTAAGGAGTGTGGAGATATTGATATGATATGTAAGTGAAATATAGGAGTATATTTTACTGAACGTGATCAAACTATGGAGTACTTTACTGTCAAGAGTAGTTGGCGAAGGATATAGATATAAGTGTCCCTCTGATCTAAGATCACTACAGTGACTTGCAAGCAACTCACTATGCTTTGGTGCCAGACTATCTATATTTCTAATACAGTGATGAAAATTTTTTTAGCATAGTTAAGTATTTATTAAATCTATATGTAAGTCAAGATGGGATTGACTGCTTTTAATTTCAGGAGATAGTGCTACAATATATTTTGATTTAGTAAAATCTTGATCAGGATAATCTTTATGAGAAGTCACAAGATTTATAAGGTTGAGATATAAAATATATGTACTAATTAAGAGTTGACAGTTTAACTCTAAAGTCATCTTGAGCACTGAGGGTTAAGGGGATGCATTATATGTTAACCATATGCCAAAGGTTCTTGAATGCTGCTTTGCAATCATTCAACCTATTTAAACATCGGGTATCATTGCTAAATAATTACTTCGATTTAGTATAAAAATTTATTTTTGTGCTACTGACTTAGTTTTTCAAACTTATGGATCACCCACAATAGAAATTTCTATCTGATCAGATGGTTAATCAACGATTGAGAATTATTCAAGGATATAATTATCAATATGATTGATGATTAATCTTATATAAAGATTGTGATAGATTAATTTACTAATAGTTAGTAAATTATGAAAGAATTAATTAGTAATTAGATTACTGATTAGCTCAATTTAATTTAGCAATGAGATTCTGATCAAAACTAATTGAATTGAATTCGATTAGGTTTAATCCGATTAGGATATAAGATGACCTAATTACTAAGGAAGATTGATTTCTGATTTGATCAGAATTTTGGATCGATTAATTTTTGATTAGATTAAGATTTAATCAAGTTTATTTAGTGCCTAATTAGATTAGTTTTAGTTATCTAATTGGGTCTAATCTAATTTGATTTGGTTTAGGACCAAAATAGATTGAATCAAATTCAATTGAGTTTGAATTTTAAAACCCCTTATGCCACCTCATTCCAAACCCTTGTCCTCTCTACACAAATTCAGAATTTGCATGAGAAAAACTCCACGCCTTCATGCTCATGTCACCCTCCCTTGGATAAGGATAAGATAGGTTGAGTTTAAATTCAAAAGGGTTTCAAATTTGAACTACAACTAACCTTCATCTTTATCCTAATCCATATCTTGTCGCCCACCATATATCGTATCTCATTTTGTGCGACAAAATGAATGAGGATTACCATGAAAATACTGTTGAGTGGGGCGTGTAATAGAGAGTGGGCGTGGGTCTTCTGTGCATGAAATAGAGGAAGGTTATTTCCTCTTGGGCGCGAGTGGGTTCCCTAGGGTTCTATTCTAGGGCTTCAGGAAGTGGGAAAAGTGAGAAGAGTTCACATTTTTCACTACTTCATCCTCCTAAATCCATCTTCAACTTTGAAAGAGTCCGTGAGATCTGAAGAGGGACACAAATCAGCCATCAAGAGGATTTCTATGCGAGCTAGCACTTTCGAGAGATCGATCAGTTTGGAACTTTGTGTGGATGTCCTGTAGAGGATGGACAACCTGTGCGGCTACTGCACAACTAGAAGAACCTTAGATCTATGGTAATCAATTGCGGCAATCTTCGATCTACACTCAGATATTGGGTTCGAAACTCAATGATCACATAGATTAGATCTATGATTTTTATTTTCAGATTTTGTATGCATATTATGTCATGTCATTGATCCTAGCATAGGCTATTTTAGATCAGATCTAATACATGCTAGGTTAATTTGATTAATCTAGAGTATTTCATTATGTTATATTTTAAAAAAAATTTGAAATGCATGTATAAAACTGCCTATAGTTTTCCATCAAAATCATCGCTTTGGCCTTGTCCTGATTGGATGCTTTATTTGCTTCTTTAATTGTGTCTCTAGGACCCATAGCATTGAGATGAATTTCAGCATCTAGTGTCCATGATAGATAATTCTTGCCCGTAATATCTAGAGTCATAAATTCAAGCTTTGTAAGATTTGACATGATGAAAACTATCATAGAATATAGCAAATAAATTAGAAAAATAAACATTCAATATAATAATGATTTAATAATTATGAAACTATTAATCAACATATAATAAAAAAATGAATGAAAATATTAACAAATTAATAGATAATGCATTCAATCTACTACTATAATAAGATCAAAACAAGAAATTTAATGGGATCAAAATTACCTATGGCAATCAAAATTACCTACTAAGCATGCCTTTAGACTTGTCATACTCCCTTCTCTTGATTCATATGGCAATCAATGCTTATACACAGAATATGGCAATAATGAGATTACATCAAAAGTTTTCCCTATGCAGGATACTATGGTTCTCAGGAGCCATACAGAATATTTTCTCTATGCAGGATACTATAGTTCTCTACAGGATACTATGGTTCTCAAGAGCATATAGAATTTTTATCATTCAATTAAGCCCATAGCTTAGAACATTTTTTTTTTGTACGTGGAAACTAAAGCCATCAACATGACAAGCACTCAGAACACTAGCAGGTTAAATGTTTGAACAAATGCTAGAACATAATTGTAGTAACAGGGTCTACCTCCACTCACTAACAAACAAAAATCCTTTAATGGGCATCAAAATTACCTGAAGAAATGAAGCTTGGCTTATAGAAATGATGAAGAGATAGTATCAAAACTTGAGAAATTAGAGCCTAGTGCTGATAACATATTATAAAATATAACTAAAAGAGCAAATTGGAATTAGAGATAAAGGAGATGAGAGAAATGGAGAAGTTCTTCTATTTCATTTTCAAGTGTATACATTACAGACTACATGGCCTCTATTTATAGGCTCATGTTCACAAGTAATTGCATTTACAATAAATTAGGAAAATAAAGAGGGGAATTAAAGACATTGGGTGTTATGGAATGTCAATAGTTTTGGAAGTTGAAGAATGCAAAAGGAGATCCACACACATAATATTCATAATAGATGTTTCGTTGTGGCGTATTACTAACACAGACATTGAAGATACATTGCGGTCTATGTCTAGTGACAAGGCTCCTGGACTTGATAGATTTTTTCTATTCTGTTTGAAATATTATTGGCCTATTGTGCAACAAGATGTGTGTTCAGCAGTAAAATTAATTTTAACTCTACATCTTAATTTTGAAAATACACTTTTATTACACTCATTTCTGAAAGGTGGATGTGTTTATTCCTTCTAATTATCGTCCTATCAGTTTATTTCTACATTATACAAAATTATTGCAAAACTGAAGGCCAACATAATGCAGAATGTTTTATCCTTGTTTATTCAATCGGAATAAGATATTTTTATAAAGGATAGAAGTATCTCAAACAATGTTTTATTAGCCCAAAAAGTTATGTATGATTTGTAGAAGGTATCAATGAGAAAGGGTTATAGGGCAATCAAATTGGATGTGAATGGGCCTATAATAGAGTTAAAAAGAGTTTTCTTTGTTCTTCCCTTCATCATATGGGTTTTCATGAGATGTGGATTGATTGGATTCAAGGCTATATTGAGTCACCATCTTTCGCTATCTTAATAACTGGTTCATTGATGGAGACTTTTTATTTTTCTATTGGTTTAAGATAAGGGTGTCCATTATCTCCATGTCATTTTATTATTTGTGGACATATATTATTAAGGATGTTTCATGCTGTGGTTTTGGCAAATTCTTTATAAGTCTACCATCTAGCTAGATTAAGGATATGCATTTTCCTTCTTTTTGTAGGTGATTGTGTTCTATTTGTTGGAGCTACTTTGTCTTATGATATGGTTTTATCTAATATTCTTGATGATTAGTGTAGAACCTCTGGGTATCAAGTTAATTTAGAAAAGTCATTTATCAGATTCAACCCTAAGGTAAATACTGTAACTCGACATCATATTAAAAATTTAGGTAAATTACAAAAAACCACCCTTGAGATTTCTCTTTATTATACTTACACCTAGTAATTTGAAAATATACACTTACACTCGAGGCAATTGACGGTGTTAGTTAAATTATTTGTATAATATGAAAAGATAAAAATACCCCTCTGTATTTTTTCTCCTCTTAACACCAATTGTTCTTCCTTCTTCTCTTCTTCCCTTCCAAGAACTGTCTTCCCTCCCCCTCTCCCTCTCTCCCCTTCGACCAAGCCTCCATCGCCCACCTCCATTCCCTCCTCTCCCTCTCCCACAGTCTCTACATCTGCTTCACTACCTCCACCAATGTCTTCATCCTCCACTCTCTCTCTCTGCCAACCTAATCTAGGTCTTCACGGTCCAGTTGCTAAGAGACCATGATGATGCCAACTGTGGTCATCTAGCCATCGATCTGATGAAGTGTACGGTCGGTGATCTCATACTGTTAGTCTACTCGATTGTTGTCTCGAGGGAATTTCTCCTCTCCAATCACTTTGTCACCGCTGATGTTGCTTTCTCCCTCACCATCCTCGTCACCTTGGTCCTTCATCTCAGTTGTCCCCTCTGCCTGCACCCTCACCCTTCTTCTCCCCACTCACCCTTCCCTCCCTGCCAGCATGAGCACATACGTGATCTCCTCCCTAAACCTCAGCTTCTGCCCTCATCTGCACCCTCTCCCTTAGCCCTGGCATCCTCCAACTAAGACATCATATAACACATGATATTCCATGAGGATTCTAAGTGCACAAAAGAAATGAATGGATGAGAGAAAGCTTTGCTGAAGATCTAGTTATCAACGTCACTGGCTTTAGTGATGAAGAGCTCATGCTGCTACAACCATTGGCATTTCTCAATTACTCAAAGGGCAAACTGTGCTTGGGCTTCTTGGATGGAGGCTTAGCCCCTTGTTCCAAAGGCATGGAGGTCGATGTTGCCAATAACATCTCTCTCATTGCTTAAACATAATCTATCACCGTCAAAGTCAAAATGGAGATCTCCAAAATTTACCATAGAAAATATTTACAAGAAGTGAACAAGATGGCAAGTGGGATGAAGTAGTTAGGGAGCTTTGTTTATATGTTTTTGCTTGGTACTTTATGAACATTTCCTCATGTCTACCTCTATTTATCAATGTATGCTATTAGATTTCCACTTTAGTAGAGAAACTAGGCTGCTATTGTGTCTCAAAATCTCAATAAGAGTCTGATAAATAATAACACTTGTCGATGATCTGAAAGAGGGGCACCATTTTCGATCATAACAAGAATGGAGATCTCCAAGGTTTCCCATAGAAAATATTTACAAGAAGTGAACAAGATGGCAAGTGGGATGGAGTAGTTAGGGAGCTTTGTTTATGTGTTTTTGCTTGGTACTTTATGAACATTTCCTCAAGTCTGCCTCTATTAATTAATGTATGCTATTAGATTTTCACTTTAGTAGAGAAACTAGGCTGCTATTGTGTCTCAAAATCTCAAAAAGAGTCTAATAAATAATAACACTTGTCCATGATCTCAAAGAGGGGCACCATTTTCGATCATAACAAGGAATCTCTGTTTCACTCTTGCATCCCAAAACCCTAGTAGGAATCGGATTAATAATAATAATTCTCCACACTAATCTCAAAGGAGTATAGATTTAAGCGTTGATCTTAACATAGGAAACGAACTTACCAATGGATTGAAATGGAAGGACTACATAATAATAATATAACAACAATAATAATATTTTTTTTAAAAAAAATGAAAAAACTCCACCTCCTTCTCCATTTTCTTTGAGAGATAGAAATTCATCTACTGTTTCTTGCCTCCTCCTCCTTTCTCATCTTCCCAACCTAGCCGCTCGAGGATGGGGATTAGGGTGAAGTCAGCCTTATGTCCATGTCCAACAAGAAGAAAGCAGATGATGCTAATGATGGGGGCTAGGATGGTAGCCATATAATCGAAGGCGGGGGCACACCCATGGATAAGGGTGATAAGCTCTTTGCTAGTGATGATGGTAGTAGTGCAGGGATTGGGGGAGTTGAAGGCACCATTGTTGGGGTCATCGTCATGGGCCAATGAGGAGGAAGAAGAAAAAAGCTCCCTTTGTCTTTCATGGATCATTGGTTGAGAGATTGAAGATAATATCATCAGTTGGGCTGGTGAGGAGAGGAGAATAGGAAAAGCTTCCTTGTAAGCTCTTTGGTGGGGGTGATCGCAACACATTTTTCAGATCGATAAGGAGGGAGAAGGCAGTGCCGACGTCAGTGAAGCGGTTGGAGAGGTGGTGGACAAGGTCGAGAAGGGGGATTAGATGGCTCTGAGTTAGGAATGGGATAAGGAGGAGATATTTGAAGACCTCAACATCCACCTGTTATGAAGGTCATTTTTATCATTATGAAAATATTTTCTAATATAGTATTTGGGTCTAATGGTTTGACCAACATTCCATTAAGTCAAAGATTAAAGTGTTAGATAAAAATAAACATCAGGGAGGTAAGCGTATGTTTTTCAAAATATTGGGTGTAAGTGTAATTTAGTCCTAATCTCAAGGGGGTTTTTATAATTTGTCCTTTTGTTTTTTTGCATATTAGGGAAGCAGTTGGTACACTACAATAAAATAAATTATTAGCAATGAAAAATTTTCATCACTAATAATCTATTTTCATCGCTAATAGGTATTAGCGATGAAATTTTCATCACTAATATTTTATTGCAAATAATCGCATCATTGATAATATTTTATGATAAAATATATTTCATTACTAATAATATTTATTTACAATAAATAATTTTCATCATTAAAAAATTCTTGATAAAAAATTTTAATCATAAAAAAGTATTTATGATGAATTATAATATCACTAATAAATAAAAAATTAATAGTGATAAAAATATTTTTATCACTATTAATTTAATTAATTTTTTTTTAAAATAAAATTTTTAAAAACTTTTAGCGATGAAAAATTTTGTGTTGCAAATAACATTTTTTGCAATAAAAATTTTTCATCCCTAATAATTTAATAACAAATTTTTGAAAATCAAATTTAAATAATATTAGTGACATAAAACTTACATCATAAATATAATAATTTTTGATAAAAATTATCATCACTAATAATTATTTATGATGAATAAATTTTTATTACTATTAATTTTATATAAAATTTTAATAATTTTATATTTATTGAAAATTAAATTATCATACTAAAATATTTTTGATGACCAATATTTCATCAAAAATAATTTTATCACTAATAATTTAAATATATTTTTTAAAAAAATAAATTATGAATATATATTTTTAATTTATATTTATAATATTTTTTATAAATTAAAAAAAATAATTAAAATAAAAAATTTACATAATAAATTTATAAATAAATTTTATTATTTTATTATATTAAATTAAAATTATAAAAAAATAAAAATAAAAATAAAAACTATATGAAGAAGTCGTCAAGTATCGGTATATGGAGAACGAGCTGGGGAAGGGGAGCGATCGAAAGAGCTTGGACCGGTCTGCTACTACTTCATCAGCTATATCGTCTGCTCTATCTACGCCATCTACTCCATCATCTGGATCTGGAGCTGCTGATACTCATCGATACGTGCAACCAACTCCTGAGCTCGTTGCTTAATCCACTGTTGATCCTCGACAGCTTGCCTCTGCACCTTCGTCGATCGAGCCTCGCAGGCAGAATAGATATCAGCCTTAGATGAGCGTGAGAATAAGGGAGTGCAGTCGAGCCCTCAAGAATAGACTGGGATCTCATGTCTGTCATACGATCTTGAAAATTAAAATTATAGCTATTTTAATTTTATAATAAAAATTAAATTATGAATAAAAAAATAATTGAAAAAACTTACAAAGAGCTCCTAGCTCCCCATCGTCCACTCTCCTGACCATCGTCGGTGGGTCCTTTGGTAGATATCGATCGTACTAGGAAGCTTGCCACTCTCAGTATCTCTCTATAATTTGAAAATAATTAATTAAAAATATTTTAAATAATTAAAAAATTATATACTAATTAAAAATTAAAAATTACCTACCATGTGCTCCATATGAGGAGCGAATGACCTCGAACTCCCATAATACGGTACGGTCTGTCTCACCTGATTCATGGTGTTCTAGACACATCTTCTCTGTACAGTTATCAGTCAAATTAGTAGATAGCAAATTTAATTTAAGAATAAATGATTCAATCATTAAACTCTAAAAAAAGAAGAAATTTGGATGTGTAACCTGATATGCCGGATCCTCATAATGTCGGTATATGACAGTCCAATCATCCATAGTGATGCTGTCATAGGGCTGCTGCTGCACTGCCTCCTCTCCATGATCCTGCACCATATGGTACCAATGCTGATGCATGCGATGGCGATAATTCTTGAAACACAACGATAAATGAGTGTCCACGGCTCACCACATGCGATCCTCCTCAAAATCAATGATGTCGAATACACCCTACCAATAACAAATATTAAAAGAATACTATGCAAATTAAATATTCATAATATAATTTATTTTACCTATAAGTGGGTGTAGAAAATCTCTCTCTGAGCCGATAGAACATGATGCCAATCGAAAAGTGCCACAGGGGCATAGTTGCGGCATATGATGCCCAGCTCAGTCTACTACGGCTCGCACCATCTCCTAATGGGTCTGGAGTAGTCGGGTGGTATCTCAATACGAAGACACTGTACTGGGTGCTCACATCTCCAACGCTCTACAGTGAGGTTCTTTGATGGACCTCACCCTCGCCTCACTACCGATGAAGACTGGCCTAAAACAATAATAAATAAATTATTAGTATGATAGCTATCCAAATAAAAGAATCAAATTTTATTTTATAAAAAGTATAATAATACCACTGGGACCTACCTCACTAGGACCTGCCAGTGCAAGATCCTTTGACAATGAAGCTGGTGCGGCAACGGAGATCGATGAAGGCGCCTCAACCTCCATGGTAGACTTTGAACGCAAACATCGTCATCTATCTCCTGATGTCATATCTATAATTTTTGACATATAAATGAATATAATATTAAATAATAATAACAAAAAATAAATTACATTCTAATGAATATAATTATATCACATACAATTATTGTAAGAGAAGATTGAATGAAGAATATAGATCTACTCATCAATATTTATATCTCCCTCGATGTGTAGATCCTCCTCCGAATCACAATAATCGATATATGTGTCTTCTATCTCATCATCATTTATAAACTGATCGTCACCCTCCAACTCATCAAGATTAAATATAAAATCAGCTTCAACTTCGTTGGATAGCAGATCAGCCCCTATTCAAAGGTACCGTTACAAGTTCTTCATCAACAAAAAGCTCAGCTAATTTTTGTTCTTCTTGCTGAAAAGCTTGCTCTTCAAATAAATCTGAATTTTTATTCATCTCTAATCGGGTTGGTATGTCATATACGTCTTTAGGTATTATTTTTTATACAACATACTAATTACCTCAATACTTTAGATCCTTCAAATATATTACTTGTTTTACTTGAGTTGCTAATATATATGGCTCATTTTGGTACCATGTTCGTGCAAAATTTATACTGATAAAGTATGGATCGATATGAATACTGATCTTTTTATTACTAATATCCCACCATTCACACTGAAACAAGAATACAGAATTACTGGACCCATACTTTATCGGTAGCACATGCTAAATCGATATGAATACTGATTTTTTTATTAACCCTTCGATCAGGATCACATGCTAAATCGTACAACTCATCGGTAGCACCCACTTCTTTATTAAAATACTTATGTTTCATCTACACTATAATATAAAAAATTATGTTGGTTTAAATAATATTATTTATAATTAAATAAATAATGTATTACTAATGCAACTTATAAGATCACCAAATTATTTTATAAATTTCTTCCTATGTCGATCATCAGCATCCATATTATTCTCTCTACATAGTATCCTCTTATGCTCACTGCAACAAGTTATGATTTTTAATTTTATATCGACATGAAAAAATTACTTAGAATATTAAACATGTTGGGAAATGTGTTCCAAAAAGCCAATCATCAAGCTGTTGACGGTTGAGCAACCATGTATTGTAATTGATTTGTTAATAAATAAAATATATTTGATATTTTTATCATAAGCTTTCATCTTCTAATGAACTCCGTTGTTATGATGAAGTCCTTAGGACTATTTAGATTTGATAAAGAGAGAATTTATCGATTAGTCCTTAAAACAGTTCACGACCAAATGATAGGCTGTTAATAAGGACGATAGCTTCTATTGAGCATAGGTCGCTGTAGGCCATATGGGTTGGTTATCCTCTAAACCAAAGAGTGTGGAGACACTGGTATGACATACAGGTGAGATATACTGGTACATCATCATGAAACGTGATCAACTCCAGAGTATTCTGTTATCGAGAATATCTCTGATGGGATATAGGTATAAGTGTCCCTTAGACCTGAGATCACCTCAGTGACTTGCAAGCAACTCACTGTGCTTTGGTACTGGACTAACTAAATTTTTAATTCAGAGACAGAAGGCTTCTGGGCACAGTCAAGTACTTGCAAAGTCAGAGTGTGATCGAGATGGGATTGACCACTCCAAAAGTTGGAGAAGAATGAGTCACTGTATTTTAATTTAGCAAAATCTTGGCCAGGATAATCCATCAGATGGATTTGATATTTTGAAATACAATGTGAACAACCTGATCAGAGTTGATAGTTGAACTCTGGGGTATCCTATGATCATTTTGATCAAGGGGATGAATTATATGAAAACTATATCCGCATGGGTTCTAAGGATGTTGTTCTACACATTCGACCTATCTGGTCGTCGGGTACCATTGCTAGATGGTCACTTCGATTGGTACAAAAATTTATTCTTATGCTACCGGCTTAGGTTCGGACCTATGAGATCACACACATTAGAGTTCATGATCCGATCGGATGGTTGATCAACGATTAAGAATCGTTCTAGGGTTAAATGATCAATACAATTGATATTTAACCCAGTGCAAGTGTTGCAGGAGGATCGATTAGCAATTCGATTGCTAATTGACTTAATTTGATTAAGCCAATAGGATGAGATTAAGTCTAATTAAATATGATTTAATTAGATTTAGTTTGGGCTTGATTGGATCAAGTTCAATTGGTTTATTGGATAAGCCAAGTGCAAGGAAAAACTAGTCCTAGTTCAACTAGGACTTGGGTCAATCTAATTTTTAATTTGATTAGAAAATTAAATCAGATTTAAATCTAATTTAATCTGATTAAATTAAGTTTTTAATTGGGTTAAGATATATTTTAATTAGATTGATCTAATTTTAATTTGATTTGATTTGAGAAACTAAATTAAAATAAGTAATAAGATAGAATCCTAGTAAGACTAGGATTCCACCTTGCGCCACATAAGCCTTCCCCATGCCCTCTCTCTCATTCAACGCCAATCTCCTCTTATTTTGTATGACAAAAGCCCTCTCCCAGGTCTCTCCCATGTTCACAAAAGGTTTTCTCTCTTCTTTCTTACATGGAAGGTGGTTTGGATCAAATCAAAGAGGAATAAGTTTGGATTTCAAATTCTATGAGATAGAGTTTTAGAAATCCAAAACTCTTTCAATTTTGCACCAAATTTATCCAAATTTTTTTTGAAATTTTTGTGGATTTTAGGGTACATATTTTTCATTCTTTTCTGGTAATCCATGCATGAAAATAATGAGGAGGTGCTCAAAAGTTGGGCGCCTCTTATCTTGCCATGTTTGGATAAGCCTTGACTAGGTATTTGACCTAGACAAGGACTCTATCATATCTCTCTGTATAAAATGAGTTTCTTCATGAAATTTTTGAAGACGATAGAGATTTGAGAGACCTTTGGGTCATCTAAAAATTAGAGAGAAATACCTATGGGTCATGGAGATATAATAGACACTAGATAGGGTGTCTAGAGAGAGAAATGAGAAGAAGAAGAGGGTCTTCTTCTAGGGTTGTTTATTTTCATCTCTTTCCTTCCTCCATCTTGAGTTGCCTGAGAGCATCTCAAATCTGAAACTCCTCCTCCTACTTTCCATCTTTAGAAGAGTTTAAATCAAGAAGGAGGTACCTGATCAACCATCAAAGAAGGATCAGCGCAGTACTAGCATACTGTGCTGATTTTCTGAAGCAGGACTTCTGATCGAGATTCGTGGGCTCGTGTGGACGACTCCTAGAGGCCGGATGCATGTGCGGCTTGCAATATCATCCTCAAGCCCGGATCAGTGAGGTTAAAACATCTAACTTGCAAGGTAATAGATCTGATCTATTATTTAATACATACATTAGATGTAGTATAGAAACATGTTGATATGATCAACATGTAGTTCACGCTGTATATATATTTTAATTTTTAATTTAATGCTATGTAATAATCATGTAATAGGATCTTAGATCTAAAAATTTTCTAATTTTAAAAAATAAATTTTGATTTATTTTAGTCTTCCGCTGTATGATCTTGAAAAAGTTTCAAGATCTAACCCTGAAACCCTAGATCTGATTCCTACAATTGGTATCAGAGCCTAAGTTCTTTATTACATGATTATTTATACATGCTTAGATTATTTCTTAGATTAGATCTAATTTATAATCTGATTATTAAATCTAAAATTAAAATTTTAGATCAATCACGAACTGCAAGGTTGTCCTGTTGTAAGGTTTACCCCTTACAGTACAAAGATTGTCCTAGTTTGTGTAGATCTATCTTTAATCATAAATTTGTTAGATATGATCTAGATTAAATTTATAATTTATTAGATTTAAAAGGTGATTAAATCTGAAATAAAATCTCTTTGTTAATAATTTTTGTGCAAAAAAATTATTTAAAGTTGAAATTATTTCAATTACATGAACCTGTTTAGATTAGATCTAAAGTAGTTTCATGTTTATTTTACTTATATCTTGATTATGAATCAAATATACAATATGATTGGTAGAATCATATTATAAAATTATTTTACAAATATGAAAATTATTTTTTGAAAAGCCGAACCCAACCCTCAGCCCAAAACTTAATTAAGAATTAAGAAGTTGTTTGATTAGGTTCTAGGATTGTGAATTGAAGAACCTAAGACACAAACCATAACACATTGAATTAATGGGTTAGTGGGAATTAGGTCCATTAATTGGGTTAGACCTATGGTTAGATTAAAGATGGACTTAATTAGAGAATTGACTAAATCTAATCAATTGTTGTCTTAGATTAGGTCAAGGATTCTCTAGATCAATTACAATAGTTATAGTTGGTCAAGTCCATGTCTTTAACGAGAACCAAATGGACTTGATTCTTGGCTAAGCGGTCTAGCACGAACTGTTAGGTTGATCTAATCGAAACTAATTAAACCAGTTGGTTTCTAAGGTAAACCAGATCGATGATTTTTAATTGGGAGCTCACTTACCTGGCCATTTCTGATGGTGTCTAAGGCAAGCTTTGGCAGACCCTCCTACTGATCGAACTTACCTGGCCTCTTGGTGAAATTATGTTTTGATCGGATCCCTTGACTATTCGAGCTGACCCATGTCAGCTAGGTAAATCAGTGTGACTGATTTAGGTGCTCCTAGACCAGCCCTTTTAATGGTCTCCCTTAAGCTAACTTGGTGAAGCCAGTGGGAGGATCATGATAAGCTGGTTCATCTGACCTCATCCTCTAAATTATTTAAATCCTCTAAAATTATAAGGTCCTTAAAATGATAAAGTTATGGAGATAACTAAGTCATAGCCTCCCATTAAGGTGTTTGATAATGAGTCCATTAACTCAATAATCATTACAGACCCAAAGACCTGGTGCTTGTTGACTAATGAAATTATCACTCATCATATGACAACTTAGAAGTGTCTCTCTAATGGTGGTTAGGTGAGCCAACCAAAGTTGGGCTTAATCATTCGTTGGTTAGATACACCAAGTATGATCATGTTAATGGTTGGACCTAACCGGATCCTTACAGTAGAGGCCAAAGCCTACTGATTAGGTTTCTGGGGCAAAATTAAAATTACTAGAAATTATTTAGAGAAACAATTGGTTATGAACCTACCCTTAGATGTACACGGGTTGGCCAACCAAAGTTGGGCTTGTGTGCAGTCTAAGTGGATTCTAGTACCCACTAAGGAATTAGGATAATTCCTCGAATTGAAGGTAGAGGCTACCAATTCGAATAAAATAGTGGGAGAAACCTTTTGATTAAAATCCAAATCTTTAGGTTTAATGAATCAATTACTAATTAGGTTATGGTTCTCCTTTGTGCAAATATGACCACTTTCCTATCGCTCCAATCATTGTTGGACAATGATAAGTTGGTGGGACCCAACTTCGGTAGCTGGTATCGAAAGTTGAAGATAGTCCTGGAGCATGAACGGATCCTATATGTGATAATGGATCCTGCACTTGAGGAGCCAGCTGCCAATACACGTGGAACAGTCAGAGACACTTACCAGAAGTGGCTCAGTGATCGGACCACAGTGCGCTGTATCATGCTGGCTACCATGAGCGATGAGTTCAGTCACAAATTTGAGATGGCTCAGCCAAAGGACATGCTTCAAGTGTTGGAGGATGCCTTTGGCACACCCGATGACGTGGAGAGGCACAAGACTAGTTGTGCCATCTTCAACGCCAAAATGCGGGATGGTGCCTCTGTCACTGATCATGTATTGTACATGATCGAGCTAATGGAACGATTGAGCAAGCTCGGCTTTCCCTTGCATGAGCAGCTTGGAAAAGATGCAATACTGAACTCGCTCCCCAAGTCTTATCTCCCATTCCTCACTCATTATAGAATGACAAAGCCTGAAGTAAACTACCACGGGTTACTGGGGTTGCTTCAAAACTTTGAGAAGGATCACCAACTCATCAAGGAGTCGGTGAACTTAGTGAGAGGATCGTCTTCTGGTTCTCGACCCTTGAAGAAAGGAAAGAAGAATAAGAAGAAGAAAGTGGAGAAGGTGCATATTCAGGCTGGGACATCAGTGCAGACTAGAAAGATCAAGCCCGATAAGAGTCTATTTTACTGGCAAGCACCCTAGATTAGATAGTGTGTCAGATATCTACTTATGGCACTGTAGGCTAGGTCATATAAACAAGAACAGAATAAACAGGTTGACTCAAGAGGAAATCCTCAAATTAGTGATTGTGAATCACTTCCAATCTGTGAGTTCTGTCTTCTTGGTAAAATGACCAAGTCACCTTTTACTGAAAAAGGTGAGAGAGCTACTGAGCTCTTGGGCCTAATACATACTGATGTATGCGGGCCCATGAGCACTAGTACTAGAGGTGGATATTTTTACTTCATAACTTTCACGGATGACCTATTCTAATATGGATATGTCTATCTGATAAAACATAAGTCGGATTCATTTGAAATGTTCAAACGATTTCGAAGTGAAGTAGAAAAATAAACTGGGAAGAGTATTCTAATCGAGGAGGAGAATATCTTTCTAGTGAGTTTCTCACATATCTAGGAGAGAATGGGATTCTCTCCCAATGGACTCCTTCAGGAACACTACAGTATAATGGTATGTCTGAAAGGAGAAATCAGACTCTGTTAGACATGGTCCGATCCATGATGGGTTTTGCTAGCTTGCCAATATCTTTTTGGAGATATGCACTCGAATTGGCCTGTTATCTGTTAAATAGGATTTCAAGTAAGTCTGTAATTAAGACTTCATATGAGATATGGATAGGACATAAGCCAGCACTTTCACACTTAGGGTCTGGGGGTGCCAGGCCCATGTCAAACGATTAGTCACAGACAAACTTAGACCTAGGTCTGAAAAATGCTCATTCATAGGGTATCCCAAAGAGATAAAAGGATATTTTTTTCGACCATACTGATGAACAAAAGGTGTTCGTCAGCCTTAAGGCAATTTTTTTAGAAAAAGAGTTCCTTGGTGAAGGAACCGTTGCCTCTAAGGTTGAACTTGATGAAGTTCAACAGGTAGAAGGACCGACACCAATAGCTGAACCTGAGTCGGATATGATTAGATCAAATTCGAAACCCAATGTACCTGCACCATTAAGGCGATCCGATAGAGTACCGCATCAGCCGGACAGATACTATAATTTTTTGGTCCGAAACGGTGATCCCATCGAACTTGATGAGAAATAATGAGGATCCGATCACCTATATGGATGCAATGCAGAGATCTGATTTCGAGAAATGGCTTGAAGCCATGAAATCCGAAATGGAGTCTATGAAGGTCAACGATGTATGGACATTGGTTGACCCACCTGAAGGGGTTAAACCCATTGGGTGTAAATGGGTCTTCAAAAGGAAGAGGGGCGCAGACGGAAAGATGGAGACCTATAAAGTCCATCTGATCACTAAGGGATATTGTTTAACGTTATGGTATTGACTATGACGAGACATTTTTTCCTGTGGCAATGCTCAAATCTATTCGGATAATGCTTGCAATAGCTATCCATTTGGATTATGAGATCTGGCAGATGGATTAAAGACAGCTTTCCTGAATGGAGAGCTGACCGAAGAGGTGTATATGATACAACCTGAGGGTTTACATCCCAAATGAGTCCAAGGTGTGCAAGCTTCAGAGATCCATTTATGGATTGAAGCAAGCTTCTCGGAGTTGGAACATGCATTTTGATAAGGTGATCAAAACGTATGGCTTCATTAAGAATGGAGAAGAGCCCTGTATCTATAAATGGGCAAATGGTCCAGTTGTGGTATTCCTTGTCTTGTACGTGGATGACATTCTCTTAATCGAGAATGACATCCCCGCACTACAGGGAATAAAAGTTTGGTTGTCATCACAGTTCTCCATGAAGGACTTGGGTGACATCCTACATCCTAGGGATGAAGATCTATAGGGATAGATCTAAAAGGATGCTTGGGTTATCCCAGTCCATGTACATAGACACTGTGCTGAAGAGGTTCAGCATGGAGAATTCCAAGAAGGGCTATCTACCGATAGGCCATGGAATTTCTCTCTCTAAGAAGGATTGTCCGACAACTCCTGAAGAGAGAGAGCGTATGAGTAGAGTCCCATATGCTTCAGCCGTGGGATCTATCATGTACGCCATGACATGTACAAGACCAGATGTGGCATACTCACTAGGAGTAGTGAGTAGATACCAATCTGATCCTGGAGAAAATCACTGGAAAGTGGTTAAAGCCATCCTTAAGTATTTGAGAAATACTAAGGACCAATGGTTGGTTTATGGCGAGTCAGATCTGAAACTTGTGGGGTTCACAGACTCCAGCTTCCAATCTGACCATGATGACAGCAGGAGCTGTCGGGTTATATCTTTACTCTGAATGGTGGAGCCATCTGCTGGAAGAGTTCCAAGCAGCATACTGTGGCAGACTCTGTTTGTGAAGCGGAGTACATCGCAGCATCGGATGCCGCGAAGGAAGCTGTGTGGCTGAAAATTCATCAACGAGCTCGGAGTAGCACCCTCCCTCGATGGTCCGGTCCTGCTCTACTGCGACAGCACTGGTGCATAGCTGAAGGAACCCAAAGCACATCAGCGGACGAAGCACAT
>NC_025995.2:22761305-22805739 GCF_000442705.2 Elaeis guineensis
ATACAGTCATTTTTGCAGGCATGTATAGGAATATAGCCAAGTCTCAATTTTTGCATGTATATTTTTGCTTCAGAATATAATTTCGATAGTCTCTCTCCATCGGAAAGAGCTACTTTAATCAATGTCAAAATTTGATCAAATAACTTCTAACTCCATTGATTCACGATTTTAATATAAAGCAATTTTATCAAAAACTCTAACTTGAAAAACTTTATACAATTTGAATAAAGTGGCTCTCGTGTATCCCTTACAAGCTTTGCAAACTATTCAGAAGTTCCTTCTACCTCAAGCCAGATATTATGTTCATGATCAGAATTGCTTTCAGATATAGTAGTACTCATGTGTATATTTGAATAAGCATCCTAATGTTAATCATCTAATAATTCTCCTATACCACTATGTTCGACAGGTCCAGCAGCATCACTATCATCTTCAGTATCGTCATCGTCATGCACCACTTCATTCGGATCATCTTCCCCATGCTATATCCAATAAGTATACTTCTTATCCATACCATAATGTAGCAGATGCTCCTCAACAAGTGTTATGTGACGATATACCATATTGATACATCTCTTTCACAGACACTTTATTCGACTAGCACTGTCAACCTTATGCCGTGCAAACTTAATAAAATCTCAAACTCCTTTTCAATATTCAGGCAAAAAAATACTTTTAGCATTAATCCAACTTTTGTTGATATCCATCTAACAACAAACAGAAAATCATTAACAATAAAAAAAGGTTCAATGGTATTCATCCGAACTGGATCCCAATCCAAATTTTGAATTGAATCACGATCCGAATTTCAGCCAAAATCCCGAACCGGATCTAGACACAGACCATTTTATATAAAAAATATATATTAAAAAATATAGACTGAATAGTAACATAAAAATATTCTTCCACAATTTAATGAATAAAAATACATGATCCTATCTATTTCAAATTATTACTAACAGGTGTGGCCCTATCATTTCAGAAAATAATAATCTTATTATTATTATTATTAGTAATATTTCATCTCATTATTATAAAAATTTTGATAGCATCTTTCATGGTTCTCAAAGTATACGATGTGAATATGATATCTACACATCCTATCCACCATATATCTGGAGAACAGTGGATAAATAACTACTGAATACCATATAATGAAATAAACTATCAACTATTAACAATAATAAGATTATTATTTTTTAAAAAATTTGAATACAGGAATCCAAGAGTCGATCTCGATGAAAATCACTCTTGAACGAAAATCTACGGCTCAATGCAATTTAACTACTATCTCTGAACATACATTCGAAGATAGATTTTAATTTATCAAAAAAGAGTAACTCTGCATTAAAATTTTTTCATCAAAAATTTTAATAAGTTTTCTCTAAAATAAAAATACTTTTTATATTTAATTATAATAAATAAAAGCATACAAATCAGCACATAAAATAATTAAATTATAATAAGTAACAGTAATGTGCATTGTGTTAGTGGAATAAAAAATAATTAATTAAATAATTTTAACAGTAACACTAAAAAAATTATGCAATAAATATAATTAATCAAATAATTAATCAAATTATTAAATAATTTTATTAATCAAATAAATTTTTCTCCGGTCCTGTCTCCACCAGCCGACACCCTCCCCGGCCCCGTCTCCCCCGGTCGCCTGCCCCCCCTCTCCGACCCCATCTCCATCGCCGACACCCTCCCTGGCCCCGTCTCCTGGCATCGGCCTCCCTCCCCAACCCCGTTTCTGCCGGCCGACACCCTCCCCGACCCCGTCTCCCCCAGCGTCCCCTCCCCACCTCATCTCTGCCGGCGACACCCTCCCGCCCCATCTCCCTCGACCGTCGGCCGCCCCCTCTCCGACCCCATCTCCGTCGATCGACACCCTCCCCGCCCCATCTCCCCTAGCCCCCCCTCCCCGACCCCATCTCCGCTGGCCGACACCTCCCCGACCCCATCTCCCTTGGCCGCCCCCTCCCGCCCCGTCTCCCCCGGCCGACACCCTCCCCGGCCCCATCTCCCCCACCGCCACGCCCTTCCCCATCCCGTCTCCTTCGACCGCCGCAAGCCCCCTCCCCGCCCTGTCTCACCGACTGCCGGCCGCCCCCTCCCGGCTCCATCTCCATCGCTGACTGCCCCCCTCCCTGACTCCATCTCCATCGCCACCGGCCCCATCTTCTCTTTTCTTTTTTTTTTTTCTTTTTTTTTTCTTTTTCTCCTTTTTTTTCTTTCTTTTTTCTTTCTTTTTTTCTTTTTTTTCCCCCTTTTTCTCTCTTTCCCTTCCTCCCTCCCCGCCGTCGCCCCCTCCCCGACCCCATCTCCCCCAGCCACCGGTCGCCCCCTCCCTAGCCCCATCTCCACCGACTGACACCCTCCTCGACAATGGAGATAAGGCCACCGGCCGCCCCCTCCCTGGCCCATCCCCCACCGGCCACATCCCGCCCCAAACCCTCCCCAGCCCCCATTTCTGGCCCCAGACCCCATCCCCACTGGCCGTCTCAGTCGCCGCCAGCCCCATCTCTCCACCACCAACCGACCACTCTCCGACCCCCCGGTGGCCCGATCAACACCAAAAAAAAAAAAAGTCTTGAAACCGTTACCTTTGACAGATGTAGATGGCGAGAAGCGACGGGTGGAGGGGGGCGGGGAAGAGACGACGACGCGACAGACAGCGGGAAGCGACAGCACACACGGACGACGGCGAGAAGGATGGAGGAGGAGAGGGGGAGGGGGAAGGGATTTCGCATGAAACGGAGGGGGGAGAAGAAGGGTTTCGCACGAAGAGACGTGATGTGACGTGAACTATTAGCGATAAAATTTTTATCGCTAATAACATTATTAACAAGAAAATTAAATTTTAATCGCTAATAATTTAGAAAAAAATTTTCGATAAAAAAAATTTCACAAAAAAAATATTTACGATGAAAAAATATTTCATCATTAATAACTTATTAATGATGAAAAATAATTTATCGCTAACAATTTTGTCAAAAAAAATTCTCCATTTTCTACTAAAAAATTTTTTCTATCAAAAAAAATATTTACGATAAAAATGTTGCGTGTTAATTAGGTTATTAGTGACGAAAAGATTTTCATGCTAATAATTCTTGAAAAAAAATTGCTCAATTTTTAAAAAATTTACGATAAAAATAAAATATTCATCATAATTATCTTATTAGTAATGAAAAATAATTTTCATCACTAATTATTTTCATAAAAAAAATTGGATGGACATTATTTTACTATTTATATATATATATATATATAATATATATATTTAAAAAAATAATCCATTATATGATCTAAAACCCTCACACAATGCATAGGCTCAAAATTAGTTAATAAATATATTGGATCTCAATCAAGTTTCCTCCGATCTCTATTCTTGAAATTTTTAAAATAAATATAATGATAAATAATATTTATTGTAGTTGGATATATGCACAAGGGTATTTTTTTGTAATTTGAAAAAGATATGTGATTTATAGGATACAATTTCTCTCTTCCTCAAGCAAAAATAAACTAGAAAAGATATTAATTTATTTTTACATATTTATTTTTATATTAAATCCAAGTTTCAAATTTTTTTTACTAAGTTATGCAACACATATCCATCCTATACAGTCATATTCTATTAGTTTTATTTTTTTATTACTAAATTATTTCATTTAATACATGAAAAGTATGCTTTAGCAGTATCAACTGTAGTTTGAGTTAAGAATATATGATTACTTGAGTAGAACTCATTTCAGTTCTTATCAGTCTAATCATTCTAAGTATTTTTAATCTAATCCTCAGTTGAAAATGACTTGGTCCTTTGAGATAATCAAATACTCAAAATTACTTTTCATGCCTTCTAATTTAACTTAGAACAATTTATGGTAACTAAATATTTTAAAAAATATTAATTTATTATAAAAAATTATGATAAATATTATATTTGTATGATATTAATTATGCTCTATTTTTTTTCTTTATTAGATTAACTTAGATAGAGACATCATAATTAATATGATTTATCATAAAAGATATCTTGCTATTTGGACATGATCAATCAATATTATAAATTTTGAACTTGATGAACATTACACCTATTATGCATGACTTAATTACATTATCATGCAAATGACTTATACAATTACTAAAAAAATTAGAAGACTTTTATTTAAAAAAATTTAGGAGGACTAGTTTAGTATACAATGAGAATCTTTGGATAACCTTTTTGTGGATCATGTTTTAACATATAAAGATCCAGTATCATCTCCTTTCTATGTTCTTGAGCAGATAAAGGCTTTATACTTTATGACCTCTGGTCAGTCCATAGAACAACAATCTATGTAAAATTGAGCAATGAGATAGATTTAAAGAAACTTAAAGATGAAAAATATTATCATAAATAATTTTTATATTTTTTAAATTTTTTAAAAATATTGATGATAAAATATTTTCATCTCAAATAATTGACTATTTACAATGAAAAAAAAATTCATCACTAATAATCTATAATTTTTAAATTTTAAATTTTTTATTTTTTAATATATTAGTGATAAATTTTTTATCATAAATAATGAGTATTTATGATAAAAACTAATTTTTATCATAAATATTAATTATTTACAATTAATATTTTCATCACATAAATCTATAATTTTAAATTTTTTAAAATTTTTAAATATTAGCGATGAAAATATTATGTTATAAATAATTGAGTATTTACATGGAAAGTAGATTTCGTCATAAATACATAATGATTTACGATGCAAAATTTTTTGCTAATAATCTATAGTTTTTAATTTTTAAAATTTTTATTTTTTTCATGTATTAGTGATGAAAAATTTTCATCATAAATATTATGTATTTACGATAAAATTACTTTCTATCATAAATATTTAATTATTTTGATGTAATATTTTTATATAAATAATATATAATTTTTTATTTTTTTAATATTATGATGAAATTTTTTTTCATAAATAAGATCTATTTACAATGAAAAATTTATTTTCATTGCCAATACTCAAGTATTTCGATGTAATATTTTCATCATAAATAATTTATAATTTTTAAATTTTTAAAATTTTTTATTTTTTAAATATTAGCGATGAAAAAATTTTATCATAAATAAAAAGGTATTTACGATGGATAATTACTTTTCATTGAAAATACTTCATTATTTATGATGAAAAATTTTTATCAAAATAATCTCTAATTTTTAAAATTTTTTATTTTTTTCAAATATTAGTGACAAAATTTTTGATCATAAATAACATATATTTATGATAAAAATAAGTTTTCATCGTAAATACTTATATTATTTACAAAAAACTATTTTCATCGTTAATATTTAAAAATTTAAAATAAAATAAATATTTTATTATTTACGATGAAAATAATATCTCAAATAATATGTATTTACGATGTAATTTTTTTCATCACAAATATGGAGTTATTTACGATGAAAAATTTTTTATCATAAATATTTTATTATTAGTGATGAATATAATTTTTTATTGTAAATAGTCTTATTTGCGATGAAAAGTGCTTCTGTCGCAAATAAATTCATCACAAAAATCTCTTTTCTTGTAGTGGTACCTAAGTTATTTGGGGATACCTATGTCAAGTCAAAGGTTGTCTTCGACTAATTTTGAGGGTTGTTTTAGAAAGTTTCTTGAAGACTAGAATGTTGGAAATGGAGGGCTTTATCAATGATGGGAAGAGTTGTTTTAATTAAATAATTCTTTCAGCTTTACCTATATATTTGATGTCTAACTATGTTATCCCCAAGGCTATCTTATTGAAACTAGAAGGAGTTATTAGGAATTTTTTATGGGTTCTATGGATTCTTCTAGGAGGATTCATATTCTTTCTTAGAATTGTGTTTGTCAGCTACTTCAATTGGGTGGTTAGGAATTCTTCTTTGAATATCAAAAGTGAGGCATTACTAGCTAAACATGTTGCAAGATTTATTTTATTTGGTGAAAGTTTGTGGATTTCTTTTATGAGAGCAATGGATGGGGATTGGTCTTTTTCAATCTTACCTAGTGCCAATTCATAATAGTTCCCCTATTTGGTGAAAGATGTGTTTGTTGGCTCCATTGATATTTTCTAATCTTAAGTGGTATGTTGGTAATGGAGCCCCTATGGATGTACTTCAGGATCCATAGATTTCCTCATTTCCTATTGCACAATGGCCTACTCTTGAGGATATATGTCAGTGCATTCAAAACCTTTAAATGAAAGATCTTATAGTGAACAGTGAACAAGTATGGAATACATTTATAGTTAAGTGTTATTTCTGAAGATGTGGCGGATAGGATTCTTTGATTTTTGATGATAGTGTCGATAGGTTGGGGTGGGGTCCAGCTGTAGGATTGTTAGTTATGGTGTTAAAAAGCTCGTCATCTCATAATTTTGGTAAGATTTGGAAGAGTGATGTCCATCCACTCAAGAAAATATGGAATACCAGCATTCTAAAAATGCTAGCAAAAATAAAAATATGTCACCCATCATATCTCCATATTTTTTAAAATACTATAAAAGTGTGGGCTAATGTGATGTGGGGATTGTATTCCCACATAGCCTCACATTTGTATAATACGAAAGATTAATGTGATATTCAGATTATATCCCCACATTTGTAAAATGTGGGGATTTAATTCTTTTGGCAGCATTTGGAGCGAATCTTTTTCAATATTTATAAAGTGTTGTAGTTTTTACCGGTACTTATAAGTATTGGAAAAAACCATCTATAATGGCTATTTTTTAAAATATTAATTATTTTGGGCATTCCTAATGCAGGGAATTTGTTGCTTTTGGAGACATTTTATCATAATTTTTCCAACATTTAGAAGTGTTAGGAAAGGCATATATAATAGAGTTTTTATTTGTATTTTACTATATTTGAAAATGGGAGTTTTAGCATTTATTGTGGTCTTTCATAAGAGCTTTTCGTGAAATTTATATTTAAATCTATAAAAATGTTGTATAAAATATCTATATTTTTTTTGGAGAATACATTTTCTCATCCATCATTGATATCCACTAGAATAAAATATATAATAAAAGCTGAATTTACTAACTAAAACAAAAGAGGTTTCTTTACATGGTAACCCATACACGAACAAATGTAGTCATGACAACCACACTAAAGAAGTTCTTTATTGAAACAAATAAAATTATTTATGCTCAATATCCATGCATGGTAATTGCAAATGATTTCTTCTACTAATCTTCAGCAACTGCTACCTGTAAAAATAAAGAAATACATAATTAGCTTACGATACATAGATATTTTATTTATCATAAAAAATAAATTCATATAAATATATAAATAATTTGTATTAGTATAATATATAAGTTGAAGGCTGGCAATCCAGTATCCACTGCATCTACAATTCTTCTTAGTCGATCTCATAGTCTTATTGAAGGCTCTGAGGTACGCATGCCACATTAACTTGTACTTCCCAAAATGATGTCCAAGTGCATCCTTTCCTATCATGGCGAGTGGACCTTTACTAAGTAAAACTCCTCGTGCAATAGGTTTGTGGGGAAACTATAGCATTTTAAGACAACATCGCTTCCAATCTATAATATTTATCAAGAAATAAAATAAATCAAAAGCTAAAAAAAGCTTAATAGATTGCAACTATATCTATATGAACAAAAAAATAAATTAAAAGTTCATAAGTGTTTACCTCAATAAAACATTGTAACTTTATCGTTTTGAAATACCCTGCATCTAAATAGACAAAATCATTTCAATTTAAAAAAAAAAAAAAGACAAATAGACTGGTCTACATCTGAGTATATATAGAATATGGCTTTAGAGTTAGAAATGAAATTGTTGAGTGAATTAAAATCATATATATGTACATGTATAAGTAATTGGCTAACCCACTTATTCATTCTATCATAATTGACATGCACATAGCATATTTGTATGAGCATAAAAATCAAATTAAAAAAGCTTATAGGATTTTAGAAAACAAGACTAATAAGAATGTAAAAATTAAAGGTGTAACTAAATATTTGACAGGATGTAGCAATATGACGATTTGAAGAAGAGTAATTTTGTGTCAGTGTCTCATCATTATCGCTAGAGGCATCAATATCCTATATGAAATAAAGAGTTAAGATTCATCTATACATTCAAATTAGATAATTATAAAAATATTTGCTAAAAATAAATGTACTCGTCTGATTTGAGAAGTTTGGCATGTTTGTCGGCCTCAGTCTATCTGTCTTGCATAGATTCAACCAATACCTTTAAATCTGCTAACTGGACTTTCACATCAGCATTTTCTTGTCAAACAGATTGTAACTTTTTTTTAAAATTTATGAATCTCATTTGCATCTTTGTATTCTCTACAGAACTAGAATTTTGCTCCAAAGACCGGTAGGACAAACATCCAATCCACATGTCCTGACTATGTTTCTCCTTACCAAAGACTTGAGAGATATATCATTTGGATTGATATTGTCCTTGATTGCAGATTGGTAAGCCTTTCAAGCTCAGCCTGTATTGATGGTCATATAAATTTTAATTAGTAAATCAGTTAATAAATAAGATAATCTCTTTATTGTTGCATTTCAAATCTGTAAGGGTCCCATCTTTGCATCCATGTGTTCCAATGAAAATTTTAGCTCTTGTTGGTTCCCTTCCATTAGCCATTTTTTCTCCCTACATACAATTAACAAAGAAGATAATATTGATAAAATAATTATGGATCTGAAAACAATAATTATGAAAGGATAATTTGCATGATGGGATCGTTTGGAGGAGGCCTTATATGAAAGAATAATTTTTAGTTATGATTTTCTTTTAATCTATTTTTAATAAAAAAACTCTTTATTCCCTGCACATATTAACAAACTTGAAGAAAAGTACATGCCTTCTTCATGTTTATACAGTGAGCAATTGGTAGATCATAAAATGTTGCTATTTTTCATGTTGAAGAGATGATAGAGTAAAATTAATATTTTTTTTACATATAAAAACTAATATTTAAGTGTTTTAAGAAACTTCTTTCGTAAAGATGAAATTCCTAGTATGAGCAAAAGATACTTTTTTTTTTTTTGATGAAGTGAGAGGTTATACCACCCCAATTTTATTAATGGGAGAATATTTACAGAAGGAGGATAATGGATCAAGCTGAGACAGCTTATTTCCATGCCCAAAGCTGCAAAGGGAATGCAGTTACATTTTACTGTTTTCAGGTTTTGTGAATATCAGTTTGTAGATACAGGTTTGCAAATTTTCAGATACAGGTTTTCAGAATTTTAGATTTGGAGATGCAGTTACAGGTTTTCAGAATTTCATATATAGGCTTTGCAGATTTTAAATTTTTAGATACAGATTTTAAGAATTTCATATTTTTAGATGCAGTTACAGGTTTTCAAAATTTCAGATATAGGCTTTGCAGATTTTCAGATTTTTAGATATAAGTTTTCAGAATTTCAGATTCTTAGATGTAGTTACAGATTTTCAAAATTTTAGATATAGGCTTTGCAGATTTTTAGATTTTCATAGTATGCCTTTAGTTTCTGCTATGTTCTTCATCCAAAATGAACCAAGGCTTTGCAAAAGATACTTTTTATTTTGACTAAAATTTGTTTGAGATTGAGAATGGACAGCTATGTGATTAGATATCATGTGTTGGAGTGCTCAATGGTCTATGGTCTACAGACTACGATCAATAGATTTCTAGGCCGGCCACTTACAAGGAAAAAGAAAATTCTAGCTAAATTTGGAGATTGCTGGTTGTTTAACAAGCTATTATCTCCAGGGCATTCTATTCATGGCTAGAAACTAGAAACAACTCTCTAGGGGATAAGGAGTTTCTTATGTTAATTTGTGCCTCACAATGAAAGCAAAATGAAATGGGATGTATGAACCAATGTTGTTGCAAGGGAATGAGTTAAAGATAGAAAGGAAGGTTCCAGATTTATATGAACCAATGACATGACATGACAATATTGTTTTCGATGCTTTATAATGTATTCTTCAAAATTCATAAGTTCTAAATGCAAGATCTTGAAAACCTACATACTATTTATCCATAACCAACAAAATAAGCATTCCCAAAATAGTGATTATAATAGCAAAACAAATGTTCTCAAAATTCATAAGTTCTAGAAGCAAGACCTTGAAAACCTACATACTATTCATCCAAATCAGCAAAACAAATGTTCTCAAAATAGTGAGTAGTATCGTAAGATAGGGCAAACACTTACCATTCTTACTTTGATCCGTGTAAAGCTTCTCGATCCTACAGTGTGCCCCATCTTTTGCATGTTACGATTGACCTTATTTTTTTCACTTCGTATCTACATCCATTTATGAAACTAAAATGATTCACATACATGTATAATACAAAATATAGAATAGAACATTGCATTTGTAATTTATCTTGGATGCTTCACTATTCCAAATTTCAATAAGTTGGTGCTATTGATCTAAAATGACTCTAATGTCAGTTAATAGTTAATTTATAATTCTAAAGAGTACAAGTAGTATTTAGTAAATTTTGGGCTATCAAAGAGTCATATTCAAAATGTCATATTGAGCCTATTGAACAGTGGAATGTATCATGCATGCACATCAAACACAAACAGATTTTGATGTCCATAGCTACTGCTAACCATTAAAAACATAGAATTTAGAGAACTGTTTCTTCATTTTCTTTGATTTCCAAATGTAATGATTGATGTATACATCTAACAAAGTGAAAAAATTATTTTTTAACTAATTATAAGTTAAAAGTACACCAACCATCTTAATAAAAAAAAATTAGTTTCTATGATTCCAAGCATAACTCCTACCAACCTTTCAAAACATCTACTCCTATATCATAAAGCTAATGTTCAAAAAGTAAGGAAAAAGATATATTACACCATTGCTGTGAGTCTCCATCTCTCTCATCCTGTGGTAGCTGGTGCAAGCTACCATGACAGACATATGGCCCCTGGAGTTGAATAACATGAGAAAGGCCTTGTTCATGCATTCACATTACACTTCAAAGTCTCACACCATGGATTTGGTATCATATCATATTATCATGAGAATAGAACTCTCAGCAATTGGAAACTTAGCAACCAAAGAAGAATCCTTGTTGACAAACAGAAGTATAAACAGAAGAAGAATAGAAAAGAGGGTGAAGACGAAGATTTCAGAGGAAGAAGGGATACTTCTCTAGGACCAAATATGCCCTTTTTATTAATTTTCATGGGCTCAATTTAGGAATTATACAAATATATTTCCCTCTAATTAGACGATTGCATTCCTAATCAGAGGGATTCAATTTACGAATTATACAAATATATTTTCCTCTAATTAGACGATTGCATTCCTAATCAGAGGGATTCAATTTAAGAATTATACAAACATATTTCCCTCTAATTAGATGATTGCATTCCTAATCAAGAGATCTACAGCTCATTTCAACACTCCCCCTCAAGATGGGTTATAGATATCATAAAGACCCATCTTGTCACGAATAAATGAAAAAGAATGCACACTAAGACCTTTGGTCAAAATGTCTGCTAGTTGACTAGCAGATCGCACATAAGGCATACAAATGATTCTGGCATCAAGCTTTTCCTTGATAAAATGTCGATCGATCTCGATGTGCTTCATCCGATCATGCTGTACTGGATTATTAGCAATATTGATTGCTGCCTTGTTGTCACAATATAGCATAAGGGGCGATGACTGATAAAGGCCTAGATCCAATAACAAGATCCGCAACCATAAAATTTCGCACACGCCATGTGCCATAGCCGATACTCTGCTTCAGCAGTAGATCGAGCAACTACATTCTGTTTCTTGCTTCGCCAAGTGACTAGATTACCTCCAACAAAAATACAGTAACCTGAGGTAGAGCGACGGTCATCAAGTGATCCAGCCCAATCAGCATCTGTATAACACTCCACCCGTAGGTTGCCATGATTAGAATAAGTAAACCACGACCAGGACAGCTTTTGAGGTAACGAAGTATCCGTGTCACAGCATCCATATGAACTGAACGTGGATCATGCATAAACTGACTTACCACACTAACGACGAATGCAATATCAGACCGTGTATGAGATAGATAAATCAAACGCCCTACCAATCGTTGATAACATTCTCGATCAATAGGGACACCGGTATCAGCTACTAGTCGATGATTTTGTTCAATAGGAGTAGCAATAGGTCGACATCCCAACATACCGACTTCTGTAAGAAGATCTAGAATATATTTTCTTTGGGAGAGAAAATTTTTTTTGAAGAACGAGCAACTTCTATCCCAAGAAAATATCGAAGATGTCCAAGATCCTTCACCTCAAATGCCTGTGCCAGCTGAGCCTTCAAATGAGCTATCTCCTCAGAATCATCTCCTGTGACCACAATATCATCAACATAGACAATCAAAATAGCAATCTTATCCTTGTTGTGCGAAAGAAGAGTGTGTGATCTGTATTGCTCTGTTTATACCCCATCTGAATGATTGCTTGCCGGAAGCGATCGAACCAAGCACGAGGTGACTGCTTTAAACCATAAAGAGATCATCGTAACTGCATACTTTGCCCACTGTTTGAGCAGTAGCAAATCCTGGAGGAACATCCATATATACTTCCTCCTAAGTTCTCCATGAAGAAAAGCGTTCTTTACATCGAGCTGGAACAGATCCCATCCAAAATTAGCAGCACATGATATAAGGGTTCTAACAGAGTTCATTTTTACAACAGGTGCAAAAGTTTCATCATAGTCGATGCCATAAGTCTGTGTATATCCTTTTGCTACCAAGCGAGCTTTGTACCATTCAACAGTACCCTAGGTATCTGTTTAACTGTAAAAATCTATTTGCATCCCACAGTTTGTTTACCAGCTGACAAAGGTACAAGTTTTCATGTATTATTTTTTTCTAGTGCTTGCATTTCTTCAAGCATGGCGGCTTTCCACTTGGGGTTTTCCTTAGCAACCTTCCAGTTCTCGGGTATGGGACAGAGGACAAAGAACTATAAAACTCTGATAAGATGGAGAGAGAGACTCATAGGATACAAAGTTAGTGATGTCATATTTGTACCTTACTCTATCCTTAAGTTGAGTAAGAATACCAGCATGATGAGTAGGTTTTTGTAAAGCAATAGGAACATTTAGATCATCATTATCTAATGTAAAATGGATGGAAGGTACAGAAGAATTACCATTAGTCGTAGAAGATGAAACCGTTGGGACAGGAGAGGAAGACCTAGAGACTGGAGAATGCGTAATAGACTCTGAGAGAGGAGATGAATCAGATAAAACAAGCTGTGGGAGAGTCTCAGATGCAGTTTCAGATGCTTCTCCTTGAGTGTCAGATGCTTCTCCTTGAGTGTCAGATGCACCATTTGTACCAACATCCATAGTAATAGGACTCCCTCCAGAGGACTCCCCCTCTCGACCAGTTCCAGAGATAACGGGAGAGGAAGAGGACACAGAAGATATATAGAATGGTTCAGACTCCCGAAATGTTACATCAATGCTGATAAACATCTTTCGCTCAGTCGGACACCAACATTTGTATCCCTTTTGAGTAGCTGAATATCCTACAAAAATGCACTTGAGGGCACGAGCGTCAAGCTTGCCAACCGAAGGTCGATGATCCCGAACAAAACAAACACAACCAAATACCTTGGGGGGAATTATAAAAGAATTAGTTCCTTGCAGGCATTCAAGAGGAGTCTTGTAGTCCAAAGTTCGAAGTGGCATTCGGTTAATCAGATATGCTGCAGTTAACACTGCTTCTCCCCATAAGAACTTAGGAACATTCATAGAAAACATCAAACATCTTGTCACTTCAAGAAGGTGTCTATTCTTTCTTTCAGCAACTCCATTTTGAGCCGGTGTGTCAACACACGTCGTTTGATGTATAATTCCATTATTATGTATATACTCCTCAAATTCTTTATTAAGATATTCTGTCCCATTGTCAGAGCGAAAAATCTTAAGAGTTGCTCCATATTGAGTACCAATCATTTTATGAAAATCTCTAAATGACTGAAATACTTCATTCTTATTTTTCAATAGATAAACCCAAGTGCAACGACTAAAACAATCAATAAAAGTGACGAACCATCGATGACCAGAAATAGCGGTGGTCCCATAGGGTCCCCATACATCAGAATGAACTACCTCAAACATTGCTCTACTACGTCGGCCTGAGTTTGGATAAGTACTTCTAGTGTGTTTAGCTAGTTCACAGGCATCACATACAAGCTTCTCTTTATATGTTTCAAAAATAGTTGGAAATATACGAGCTAAGAGAGTAAATGAAAGATGACCAAGCCTGCGGTGTTGGAGCAACAGATCTTCCTTTTGTGAAGATGAAACAGTCAAACTGGTTTCTGAGTAGCCTTCAGACACTCCTCCCTCCAAATAGTAGAGTCCATTACGCATTATGCCAGTCCCAAGTTTCCTCCCTGTCTTTGGTTCCTGAAAGACACAATGTGTTTTGAAAAAAGTTACGGCACAATCAAGATCATTTGTAATAGCACTAATGGATAGGAGATTTATAGAAAATCTTGGGACATGTAGAACAGATGATAAGGGTAATTCGGAAGTGCATTTGATAGATCCTTTTTCAGAAATAGGGATAAAGGAGCCATCAGCAAGACGAATTTATCACGATCAGAACAGGAATATAAGACACAAAATCTCTAAAGGATCCAGTCATATGATTGGATACTCCAGAATCAACAACCCATGGAGAAAAATTACTACAGTTAAGAGCATGAATTTGATCACTGATACCTATTTGGGCAAAATTACCCTGAGAACTGGCTGGTTGATTTGAAGAATCTTCTGTGGAAGTGCTACTTTCAGAAATATTTACATCAGATCTGAATTTTTCCAAAAGTTGCATTTCTTCAACTGATAAATCTCCCATAGAAGAAAAATGAGCCTGATTATACTGACCTCGACCTCTACCAAAACGACCACCTCCACGACCACGGCCTCTATTTGGACGACCATGTAGCTCATAGCAGTAAGCTTTGATGTGGCCCGGCTTATGACAGTGGTCATAAATTTTAACCCCACGAGGTCGAGGCTGAGTTTCTTGAGCAGAATTAGGAGAAGAGCTTCCAAGAGTATTAGGCTGTACCTAAGTGCAGATCGTATAGCTGTGTTCGTAGAAGAAGACATAGTGGTTAATCAAGTTTCTTCACTAAGAACCAAAGAAATAGTTTCATCAAGAGTTGGCCACTTCTGTGTACTAAGAATAGAAGAGCGTGATACTCAAACTCTGGGTTTAGTCCATCCAAAAAATCACAAGTTGCTGTCGCTCTATCCATTTGCGAAACACATCAACATCACCAGGATGAGTAGGAGTAAAGGGACTATAAAAATCAAAATCGTTCCACAACCTTTTTAATTCTCCAACATACTCTGTTACAGATCGGAACCCTGATTAAGTCCTCGAAGCTCTCGCTGGATCTTATGGGCATGCATATTATTGCCTTTATAAGAATAAGTTGTGGCTACAGCCTGCCATAACTCATAAGCATTCGTTAGTGCCTCAACCGTATGAGCAACACTTGGTACCATAGAGGCAAGGAGCCATGCTACTACCCGAGAGTTATTAGAATTCCACTGTCTAACAGCTATCCCATCTCCTTCTGGCCTTTTTGCAATACCACTTATAAACCCCTCAAGATTGTGAGAATCCAAAATTAGACGAACATGTCGCATCCAACTTAAGTAGGTACCCAGCCCATCCAATTTGACCGGGTTAGTTTCTAGGGTGATCTTTGAAAACTCACTACCCGAGATACGAGATTCCATCATCCTAACCATTAACTTTTCTAAATCCTCCATGGTTAAAGGAGTTTTATCACCCATAAGAAAAAAAACTTAAATGATCAAATAAACAAGAACAATCTTGAGGGAGGAAATTAAGTTTTCTCACCAACGATCTGAGATAAACTCAGATGACGAAAAAATATCGAATCTCTGCTTTATGAAAGGTGCCTTGATAATATTCAGAAACTCCAAAAAGGACGCTCCATTGTTGCTCAGAAAAAACACATCTAATAAGGGATGAGAACCGTTTTCAACCCCGTGTTCTTAGGTGGAAACGGTGGTGGCGTCGATGGCAGCGGGGTAGCAGCGACAGCGGTGGGATTGCAGTGGGATGGCAGAAGCAGCGACAGCAGTGGTGGCGGTGACGATGGCCGCGGCAGTGGAGGCGGCGATCATAGTGGAGAAGGCTCAGGCAGCGGCGGCGGCGACGATGGCTGCTGTAGCGGAGGCGGCGATCATAGCAGAGGAGGTGATGAAGATGATGGTTCCAGGGAAGAGGCACCGATGATTTGAAGGGATGCGAGAGAGAGAGTGAGAGATTTAACGGAAATGGAGAATAGCTTTCAAGGTTTCAGGGATCCACAGAGAGAGCAGCGGCGATGGTTTGAAGGGGAACAGATCCCACTCTGTTTGAGAGGAGAGATTTGAGTTGTGGACGGTCGACGGTTGAAGAGGCGGAACAGAGCACTCTGTTCCCTAAATAGGCTCTGATACCATGTTGACAAACAGAAGTATAAACAGAAGAAGAATAGAAAAGAGGGTGAAGACGAAGATTTCAGAGGAAGAAGGGATACTTCTCTAGGACCAAATGGGCCCTTTTTATTAATTTTCATGGCTCAATTTAGGAATTATACAAATATATTTCTCTCTAATTAGACGATTGCATTCCTAATCAGAGGGATTCAATTTAGGAATTATACAAATATATTTCCTCTAATTAGACAATTGCATTCCTAATCAGAGGGATTCAATTTAGAATTATACAAACATATTTCCCTTAATTAGATGATTGCATTCCTAATCAGAGGATCTACAGCTCATTTCAACAATCTTTTTATCAAAAATCCCCAAACCCCACAATATATCATGTTTCTACCCAGATTAATCCCTCAAAACTTGAAGGGAACGACTCACACCGCCACAACTCACACAAAATCCCAAGAAAAAAACCCAATCAAAACCTAAGTGTTGGGTATAAAATACCCTCGGCCGAAGTTCTTGGCGGGATCGACCCTCGCAAGTCTCTTCCGACTTTCGACTACTGTTGGTGAACTCCCGTCGCTCCGCCCGGACTCCTACGGGAGCGGGCTCCGTCACCAACTTCAACTGTAAGGAAGACTCCACCCGGACTCCTACGGGAGCGGGCTCCGTCCACAACTTTTACTGCAAGGAAGACTCTGCCCGGACTCCTACGGGAGCCGGGCTCCGTCACCAACTTCAACTGCTGGTAAGCTCCACCCGGACTTCGCACCTGACTTCTACTGCAAGGAAGACTCCCCCGGCTCCTACGGGAGCCGGGCTCCGTCCACAACTTCTACCGTAAGGAAACTCCGCCCGGACTCCTACGAGAGCCGGGCTCCGTCCACAACTTCTACTGCAAGGAAGACTCCGCCCGGACTCCTACGGGAGTCGGGCTCCGTCACCAACTTCAACTGCTGGTAAGCTCTGTCCGGACTCCTACGGGAGCCAGACTTCGCACCTGACTTCTACTGCAAGGAAGACTCTGCCCGGACTCCTACGGGAGCCGGGCTCCGTCCACAACTTTTACTGCAAGGAAGACTCCGTCCGGACTCCTACGGAGCCGGGCTCCATCACCAACTTCAACTGCAAAGAAGACTCCGCCCGACTCCTACGGGAGTCGGGCTCCGTCCACAACTTCTACTGCAAGGAAGACTCCGCCCGGACTCCTACGGGAGCTGGGCTCCGTCCACAACTTCTACCGCAAGGAAGACTCCGCCCGGACTCCTACGGGAGCCGGGCTCCGTCACCAACTTCAACTGCAAGGAAGACTCCGCCCAGACTCCTATGGGAGCCGGGCTCCGTCCACAACTTCTACTGTAAGGAAGACTCCGCCCGGACTCCTACGGGAGCCGAGCTCCATCCACAACTTCTACCACAAGGAAGACTCCGCCCGGACCCTTACGGGAGCCGGGCTCCGTCCTCAACTTCAACTGCTGGTAAGCCTTATCCGGACTTCTACAGGAGCCGAACTTCGCCTTTGATTTTAATTGCAGGAAGACTTCCGGACTCCTACGGGAGCCGGACTCCGCCTACGACCCCAACTACAAGTAGACTGCGTCCGGACTTCCACAAGAGTCAGACTCCATCTTCTATTCCGACTGCGGGAAGACCTCGCCCAAACTCCTACGGGTGCGGACCTCGCTACCGACTCCAACCGAACTTCGGCCAACAAGTCTGGACCCCCTGACAGGCTGTATTAACGGCCACGATTCTGCTCCACTCCCTGCGGTGGACCCTGCGTAGCTCCATTACTCCCTGACAGGCCGTATTAACGGCCACGATCCTGCTCCACTCCCTGCGGGGATTCTGTGCGATTCCACCACTCCCTGACGAGTCACGACAGCGGACGTCGCTCCACTCCCCGTAACTGATTCCACGTGGCGAGCCACGGCGATAGCCACGATCCCGCTCCACTACCCTCCGCAATAAATTCTCCTGACTCTGGGCGGCCCACGACCGGATGGTTACAGGCGTCACTATCAATTTGTTGCCCCCTCCGTCTATAAAAGGGAAACCCCAGATACGTTATTCTATAAGCTCTAAGCTCTCGTTTTCACCTAGAAACTCTGCTAAAATTTTTGTTCGAGCACTCCATTCTTGTTGAGGCAGAGAACTGACTTGAGCGTCGGAGGGTCTTGCCGGAGCAACCCCACCTCCGGTTTAGACTTCTTTTGCAGGTCCCGCGGCGACCTGACTCCCTCGACTCCAGCTTCTCCGACGCAAGCGGATTTTTGCACCAACAGGATTGGCGCTAGAGGAAGGGCTGTGTCTTCGCAGTACCCTTGTTCTTAAAGGAGCGCTCAACGGGGCCGCCTCCGGTCATCTTCTCCGACACCCGCTCCTCCTTTCCCCCACTGGGTCCTCGCCGATGTCTTCTCGCGAAGCATCCGCACAGCTACCCACGGTCTCTGCAGCCATATCTCGGGCCCCGGTCCCGCCTCTGGTTTTCGGCCCTGCATCCTCTGGCAATGGTCGCCGGCATGGAGTGGTCGGACAATCGGCCTCCGATGGATTTCGCCGACACCGTCTCGGGAGGATCCCGCAGGAAGCAACCAACGTACCGGCCGTACCCCCCAAGCGACAAAAGACTGAAGAGCCCATAACCTTCACTGAAGAAGATGCCCAGGGAGTCCAATTCTCTCATAACGACGCGGTCGTAGTTTCCATGAATATAGCAAATTACGACGTCCGTCGCATTCTCGTCGATAATGGAAGCTCGACCGACATCTTGTTCTACGATGCCTTTTCAAGAATGTCCATCCTTGACGGCCATTTGAGACCGATTAGCTCCCCTCTGGTAGGGTTTACCGGCGACGCTGTTCCGACGAAGGAATGATAACTTTGACTGTGGTCGCAGGTCGATATCCAAGGCAATCCAGGGCTCTGGTGAATTTCTTGGTGGTGAAAGGCCGTCAGCCTACAATGCAATCCTCGGCCGACCTGGCCTCAATGCTCTCCGAGCCGTCGTGTCAACCTACCATTTGAAGTTGAAATTCCCACCAGCCAGGGGATCGGAGAGGTCCGGGGAGACCAAGCCCTGGCCAGGCACTGCTACAGCATAGCCTTGCAAAGAAGCGACCAATCTGACCCCTGTCCCGTTGATGGATTGGATGCTCGCGATGACCTCACCGAAGAGAGGGGCCCCCAATTGAAGATCTGGTACCAATCCCTTTGAATGACAGGAACGCGGAGCATGTAGCGATGATCGGCTCCAACCTGGAGGAGGAGGTGCGGATGCGTCTCATTGATTTTCTACGAAGGAATGCGACATTTTCGCTTGGGTTCCAGCAGACATGCCAGGGATTGACACGGAAGTCATGGAGCATCGCCTGGCCGTCGATCCAAAGCATCGACCGACGAAAGAAAAAATCCGAGGTCATGCACCGGAGAGGCAGAAGGCGATAGCCGAGGAAGTGGACAAGCTCCTTAAAGCCGGATTCATTAAGGAAGTCAATTATCCTGATTGGATTTCCAACGTTGTCCTAGTCAAAAAAGCAAACGGCAAGTGGAGGATGTGCATAGACTTCAAAAAGCTGAATAAGGCCTGTCCAAAGGATAGCTACCCCCTTCCCAGAATCGATCAACTGGTGGACGCGACCTCGGGCCATGAGCTCCTCACCTTCATGGATGCGTTCTCCGGCTATAATCAAATCAGAATGGCACCGGAAGACGAAGAAAAGACCGCTTTCATCACTAATCGTGGCCTTTATTGTTACAGGGTCATGCCTTTCGGCCTCAAAAATATGGGTGCAACCTACCAACGGTTGGTGAACAAAATCTTCAAGGAGCAGATCGGCCGTAACATGGAGGTCTACGTGGACGATATGCTCGTAAAAAGCAAATCTTCCAGAGATCACGTCACCGACCTCGAGGAGACCTTCGACGCTCTCTGAAAATATAGAATGAAGCTGAACCCAACTAAATGTGCTTTCGGGGTAACCTCGAAAAAGTTCCTGGGCTTCATGGTGTCGGGGCGCGGGATCGAGGCCAATCCAGAGAAAATTTGCACCATCCAGGAGATGGCCGCCCCAAAGTCGATAAAAGAGGTTCAGCCCTCACGGGGAGGATAGCGGCCCTGAATCGCTTCGTCGCAAGGTCGGCCGAACGGTGCTTACCCTTCTTTCAAACCCTCAAGCAGCCCAAGAACTTCTGTTGGACCTCTGAGTGCCAACAGGCGTTCGAAGAACTAAGGAGCTACCTCGGCTCACCCCCGCTGTTGGCAAAGCGGAGCCTGGGGAGGAACTATTTTTATACCTGGCGGTCTCTCCCATGGCTCTCGCGGCCGTCCTTGTCAAAGAAGAAGCGAAAGTCCAACGGCCAATCTACTACGTCAGCCGCGCTTTGAGGGACGCCGAGACCAGGTACACCAAATTAGAAAAACTGACTTACGCCTTGTTGATTGCAGCCCGGAGGCTCCGGTCCTACTTTCAAGGGCACACCGTGACGCTGCTCACTGTCAACCGATCAAAGCGATTTTGCATCGGGCGGATGCCTCTGGGAGGATGGCAAAGTGGGCGATCGAGCTCACAGAATTCGACATCAACTATCGACCCAGGCCAGCAGTGAAGGCCCAAATACTGGCAGATTTCATAGTGGAGTGTACTATCCCAGAGGAGGCTGAACCTGAACAAAGCGAAATCGGTGACCTGAAGTCCCGACCGAACTCCCTCAAAGAAGAAGCGGATCCCTCTGATCGCTTTTGGGCCCTCTATGTGGACAGGTCTTCCAACATGTCAGGCGCGGGTGCAGGCCTAATCTTGGTCAGTCCGGAGGGAATCGTCGTGGAGTACGCTCTGCGTTTTGAGTTTCCGCAACAAACAATGGAGCGGAATATGAAGCTCTGATTGCAGGACTAAGGGTCGCCAAAGAGCTGAGAATAGACCAGCTCCGGGTCCACAGCGACTCTCAACTAGTAGTGGGACAAGTCAGCGAAGTTACGAAGCGTGGGAGGACAGTATGGCCAAATACCTTGAAAGGGTAAAGGAGCTCGTCCCCACCTTTAGCAGCTTCAACATCAAACAGATCCAAGGTTGGAAAATACCAGGGCTGACCTTCTCTCCAAGCTGGCAACGCTAGCTCCGGCCGAGCTGCCCAAGGGCATTCTTTTGAAGTTCTAAAGCCCCGAGTACAGAAGAGTCACGGCCCGTGATGGAAATTGACCACGAGCCCAGCTGGGTCGACCCCCTGATAATCTATCTCAGAGATGGAGTTCTCCCCCAGGATGCGAAAGAAGCTCGGAAGCTCCGAAACCAAGCCTTCCGGTACATCCTTTATGAGGGCAAATTGTACAAGAGATCATACTCCTTGCCCCTCTTAAAATGCCTCCGGCCTTCGGAGGCTGACTACGCCTTGTGGAAGTGCATGAAGGAATCTGCGGAAACCATTTGGGGGCTAGATCTTTATCCCACAAGTTGCTCCACCAAGGGTATTACTGGCCGACAATGCATCATGATTCGATCGAATATGTCAGAAAGTGCGATCGATGCCAGAGATATGCTAACGTCCAGAGACAGCCCGCCACCGAGCTCACACCCTTGAGTGCCCCATGGCCTTTTGCGCAGTGGGGGATGGACATCCTTGGCCCCTTTCCTATGGCGTCTGGGCAGAGGAAGTTCCTCCTTGTAGCGATCGACTACTTCACCAAATGGGTTGAAGCTGAACCACTAGCAAAAATCACAGAAGCAAAGGTGCAAGATTTCGTCTGGAAGTCGATCGTGTGTAGGTTCGGTCTGCCTAGGACCCTAATCACTGATAATGGACGGCAATTCGCGGGAGCAAATTTTCGAATTCTGTGAAGATCTAAACATCTCCCACAACTTCACATCGGTAGCCCATCCTCAGGCGAACGGCGAAGCTGAGGTGACTAACAGAACCCTTTTGCAGGGGATCAAGACAAGGCTCGAAAAGGCGAAGGAACTTGGGCGGACGAACTTTATCATGTGCTGTGGGCGTATCGAACTACCCAGAGGCTGCCCACAGGGGAAACCCCCTTTGCTTTGGCCTTTGGTACGGAGGCGCCATCCCAATTGAGCTTAAACTCCCGTCGGCGCGAGTCGTAGCATTCGACGAACATCAAAATTGTGAAGTCTTAAGGCCAACCTCGACCTGCTGGAAGAAAGACGGGAGATAGCTCAGGTTCGAATGGCAGCCTACAGACAGAAAGTCGCTCGATACTACAATGCCCGGGTCAAGAACAAAGTCTTTAGAGCAGGAGATCTAGTGCTTCGACGAGCCGCTGTCTCGCAGCCTCAGGATCGAGGGAAGCTCGCCCCTAACTGGGAAGGCCCGTATGAGGTCAAAGAAGTAGTTCGGCCCGGAACTTATTATCTTAAGGAGCTCGGAGGAGCCGACCTCCCGCGACCATGGAGCTCGGAGAACTTACGAATGTACTACCAATAACTTCATTTTAACTAAAAGTTGTATATCTACATGTCTTTGGCGCTATCCTACATCCACAGGACAACCCAAACAAATTGTCTCGAAAGCGAGAAGGAAACCTCGTCTCGGCAAAGTCGAAGGCCCGGTTCCTTTAGATCGGATGGGGGAGAGGCCCTACAACGCCCATACGCGCCCCCACAGCCTTGTTAGGGACAGGAGGAGAACCTTGCCCTAACTCGAGCAAAGTCGAAGGCCCGGTTCCCTTTAGACCGGATGGGGGGAGAGGCCCTACAACGCCCATACGCGCCCCCACAGCCTTGTTAGGGACAGGAGGAGAACCTCGCCCTAACTCGAGCAAAGTCGAAGGCCGATTTTCTTTAGACGGATGGGGGAGAGGCCCTACAACGCCCATACGCGCCCCCACAGCCCTGTTAGGGACAGGAGGAGAACCTCCCCTAACTTGAGCAAAGTCGAAGGCCCGGTTTTCTTTAGACGGATGGGGGGAGAGGCCCTACAACGCCCATACGCCCCCCACAGCCCTGTTAGGGACAGGAGGAGAACCTCGCCTAACTTGAGCAAAGTCGAAGGCCCGGTTTCCTTTAGACCGGATGGGGGGAGAGGCCCTACAACGCCCATACGCCCCCACCGCCCTGTTAGGGACGGAAGGAGAACCTCGCCCTAACTCGAGCAAAGTCGAAGGCCCGGCTCTCTTTAGGTCGGAAGGTGGGAAGGGCCCAGCAACGCCCATATGTACGCCCACGACCGTGCTAGAGACAAGAGGAGGACCTCGTCCTAACCAGAGCTGAAACCTGTTACGACAGGAATGGGAGAAGAACCTCATCCCGGCGTCAATTAAAAGTCCGATCGTTCAAAGACCAGAAGAGAAAAAGGGGGGGACTTTCCCCAGCGGCCCCCTCGCAATAAAACTCCGCCGGACTCCTACGGGAGCCGGGCTCCGTCCACAACTTCTACTGCAAGGAAGACTCCGCCCGGCTCCTACGGGAGCCGGCTCCGTCACCAACTTCAACTGCTGGTAAGCTTCGTCCGGACTCCTACGGGAGCCGGACTTCGCACCTGACTTTAATTGCAGGAAGACTCCCCCGGACTCCCACGGGAGCCGAACTACGCCCCGACTTCGCCTACGGGAGCCGAACTCCCGTAGCCTCCCCAAGAGCGGAGGAAAAATTCCAAGTGAAAAAGAAAAAAGGAAGGCGATGGGTCACGTCAACGACGAATGAAAAACAAACAGCATCCAAGATACAGAGAACTCTGTCTCGACAAGGACTGGGACTCTCATCAAGAACCCAGCTTTCAAGGAAGCTTTCAACACAAACCCAAGTAAGACAACTTCTTCAGGGTGACAGAAGCTCAGACCTCCGAGCTCGAGCCCTGATGGGGGCACCAAACCCGAATGGCCCCTGACGACTCTGCGGCCACGGACGAAAAAGATGGGTCGATACGATGGCAATCGGTACCTCCGAACGACACAAGGGCCGAAAAGAAGCTCGGCAAAATAATTCAACACATGAGAAAAAAGGTAGGGAAAATTACCTTCTCGTATGCATTATAGAGCCATTGAGGTTGAAGGAAGGGGATAACTAAAAGGCGAGCGGGTGGCAACCACCGGTAACCTAAGGACGACGTCAAAAAAAAAAAAAAAGAAAGAGAGAGGAGGGAAGGGAATACAACAATAACACGGCAAAGAAAAAGTTGGCAGACAACGATTCGATGCAAAGTACGGACAAGGTAACAAAATCACCTCCTCATTTTTGACTAACAAGATGTACGTTACAAGACCCGGAGGGCCGAAAAAGAATACATTATTACAAAGCTCGAGCACACGGCTTGGAAGGGATACACCGGAGGCCACTTCAAGCTGCAAACTTCTCTTCCCGTTTCTGTCCTTCCCAGCCCATTTTCCAGTGCGTGTGACAAGCCTATCGGCTCTCGCCCCCGCCTTGTTCCGCTCCACCTCCGAAATCCCAATCCTAGGGGAAAAGGATGGGGTAGATTTCAGGGGCAGTAAGGGCAACGGCAGCGGCGACGAAGACCCGTTTCAAGAAGAATCGGAGTTACCCCGGAGGCAGCAATGGCGCCAGAGATATGCGCCATCACCGAATGCTCCATGACAACCACCGTCCTAAGTGTTCCGCAAGGTCGGCATGCGCTACTTCCACCGTCCCACAACAAGTTTTACTGCCCCACCGTCGGCGCCGACCGCTTCTGGTCCCTCGGCCCCGACGACATCAAGGATCCCGCCACAGCTTGTGACGACAGCTCTGCCCTCTTGACCGGTGTCACCCCATCTTGCTACTCCAAAATTCTCAGGCAGAACGCCTTCACCGGCTTCCCCGTTATTAAACCCCTGTTGTTGAAGGAATTCTCCCTCGAGCCCCTTTGAAGCGACGGGAACCTTCAGCGGCCGCTCGATGACCGGAGAACTCGCAGACTGCTGTTCTCCTCCTTGCCCTCCTCCAAGCCCGTGGCATCCTCTTGAGGATGGCCTCCGGGGGGAGGCCCTGGCGGGGAACCCCTTAAAGAGGAATCGGGGGCTGGAGACGGCAGAGAGACGGCAAAGACCGCGTGGAGGACGCTCGGAGTTGGCAGGGGCACCGATGGAGTGGCTGAGTGGCTAGCTCTCAGACGAAAGAAAGGTGTCGTCCTTCAGGCGAAGTAAAGCCCCGGAGGAAGGGTGGGGGGTTTAAATAGGCAGCGGATCTTAGCGCAATTATGGTGGCGAGTGTCCCAGACCAACCGGTGCTCACCACGTGTCCTGCGTGCCCCACTCGCCGCTACTGAGGGTTGACTGTTCGCAAACTTTCATGGCGCGATGCTTGGGATCACGTCCCGATGGGAGTTTCGAAAAGACTCTTCGGGTCCCCTAATCGAAAAAAGGGCTCCGACATGCGCGCATTAAATGCCGACATATCCGAGGATGGTTGCGCGGACGTCAGGGGGAGAACTTCGCTGCGACAACCTCTCTGTACTTCCTTCATTCGAAATTCAAACTCGAAGTAGGGGGACTGGTGTTGGGTATAAAATACCCTCGGCCGAAGTTCTTGGCGGGATCGACCCTCGCAAGTCTCTTCCGACTTTCGACTACTGTTGGTGAACTCCCGTCGCTCCGCCCGGACTCCTACGGGAGTCGGGCTCCATCACCAACTTCAACTGCAAGGAAGACTCCGCCCGGACTCCTACGGGAGCCGAGCTCCGTCCATAACTTTTACTGCAAGGAAGACTCCGCCGGACTCCTACGGGAGCCGAGCTCCGTCACCAACTTCAACTGCTGGTAAGCTCCGCCGGACTTCGCACCTGACTTCTACTGCAAGGAAGACTCCGCCCGGACTCCTACGGGAGCCGGGCTCCATCCATAACTTCTACGCAAGGAAGACTCCGCCCGGACTCCTACGGGAGCCGGGCTCCGTCCACAACTTCTACTGCAAGAAAGACTCCGCCGGACTCCTACGGGAGCCAGGCTCCGTCACCAACTTCAACTGCTGGTAAGCTCCTCCGGACTCCTATGGGAGCCGACTTCGCACCTGACTTCTACTGCAAGGAAGACTCCGTCCGAACTCCTACGGGAGCCGGGCTCCGTCCACAACTTTTACTGCAAGGAAGACTCCGCCCGGACTCCTACGGAGCCGGGCTCCGTCACCAACTTCAACTGCAAGGAAGACTCCTCCCGATCTCCTACGGGAGCCGGCTCCGTCCACAACTTCTACTGCAAGGAAGACTCCGCCCGGACTCCTACGGGAGCAGGGCTCCGTCCACAACTTCTACCGCAAGGAAGACTCCGCCGGACTCCTACGGGAGCCGGGCTCCGTCACCAACTTCAACTGCAAGGAAGACTCCGCCCGGACTCCTACGGGAGCCGGCTCCATCCACAACTTCTACTGCAAGGAAGACTCCGCCCGGACTCTTACGGGAGCGGGCTCCGTCCACAACTTCTACCGCAAGGAAGACTCCGCCCGGACCTTACGGGAGCCGGGCTCCTCCTCAACTTCAACTGCTGGTAAGTCTTGTCCGGACTCCTACAGGAGCCGAACTTCGCCTTTGATTTCAATTGCAGGAAGACTCCGCCCGGACTCCTACGGGAGCCGGACTCCGCCTACGACCCCAACTACAAGTAGACTGCGTCCAGACTTCTACGAGAGTCAGACTCCGTCTTCTATTCCGACTGCGGGAAGACCTCGCCCAAACTCCTACGGGTGCCGGACCTCGCTACCGACTCCAACCGAACTTCGGCCAACAAGTCTGGACCCCCTGACAGGCCGTATTAACGGCACGATTCTGCTCCACTCCCTACGACGGACCTGCGTAGCTCATTACTCCCTGACAGGCCGTATTAACGGCCACGATCCTGCTCCACTCCCTGCGGCGGATTCTGTGCGATTCCACCACTCCCTGACGAGTCACGACAGCGGACGCGCTCCACTCCCGTAACTGATTCCACGTGGCGAGCCACGGTGATAGCCACGATCCGCTCCACTACCCTCCGCAATAAATTCCTCCTGACTCTGGGCGGCCCATGATCGGACGGTTACAGGTGTCACTATCAATTTGTTGCCCCCTCCGTCTATAAAAGGGAACCCCAAATACGTTATTCTATAAGCTCTAAGCTCTCTTTTCACCTAGAAACTCTGCTAAAATTTTCGTTTGAGACTCCATTCTTGTTGAGGCAGAGAACTGACTTGAGCATCGGAGGTCTTGCGGAGCAACCCCACCTCCGGTTTAGACTTCTTTTGCAGATCCCGACGGCGACCTCGACTCCCTCGACTCCAGCTTCTCCGCGCAAGCGATTTTTGCACCAACACTAAGAAGCCCTCTGATCTCCCTCATGTACTCTCCTTCCCCACAAATCTCCAAAAATGAGAATGAAATAAAAAGAAAATGGTGTGGAAACAAAAAAGAATGATCAATCTATATGGGAAAAGTTCTTACCTTTCAATTTTTTCCTATCTTTCCTTTGTTTGTTTTCGTTGATTTTTCCTATGATTTCCCCTGACTTTTCCTCTATTTTTGCCGTCCTCAGGTGGGAGGCTTGGAGCGGCTGAATACGGAAGCTTGGATGATGGCTAGGTTCATGGATTTTTTTCCTATTATTTTCCATGATTTTTCCTTGTTTCTGCCGTCGAGTCTTGATGAGGCTTGGAGATGCCAAATTGGGAAGTTGAGGCAAAGGCTAGGGTTTTGTATAAGAGCTTAAATTAGTATATTATCAATCAATATAAAAAAAGCCGCAAGTTTTTTCTTAATGGTTAAGATAGAGGTTAAGCCTTCACAATGTGTGCAGTTCACAACCTCATATCCTTCTATTATGCATATATTTTTATAAAAATTTATAAAATATATATTATATTTTATTTATAAAATACATATAATCTACTTGGGATAGCAGATATCCAATGGGCGAATCTCAAACTCATGCCAAACCCGAATGAATATTAATTTTAAATTTCAAATCAATTCCAAACTTGATATGCTATATAGGTTCTTCAGAATGGATTGGATATCTTAAAACAAACCTACCTAACTAATTTTATTAATTTTATTTTGATTAGATTAAGTGAAATACTAATTAAAGGAGGAGAAGGCCATAAAAAAATTTTGGTGCATATATTTTTAAGATTGGCTAATATTCATATGTACTTATAACTTCCCACTTTAATTTTGTATCAATCAAATATAGTATTTCTTATTTATTATCTCATTAATCGATAATATCTATTTCATTATAAATGTAGAAGATATAATTTCTCAATATTTATCAAAATTATGGCTAAATTAACACCACGAAAAGATTTATACCTAGCATTTTATCATAAATGCAGGGTAAGATCTAATTTTTCAGTATTTTTTAAAAATATGGCTAAAATAATGTCATGGAAAAAATTATATCTAGTATTTTATCACAAATGCGATGTAAGATTTAATTTTTAGTATTTTTTAAAATTGTGACTAAATTAATGTCCTAAAAAAAATTTATACCCAATATTTTATCATAAATGCAAGGCAAAATCTAATTTTCCAATATTTTCTCAAAAATGCGACTAAATTAATGTAGCGAAAAATAGAATCTCTTGTAGTGATCCTAGAATTGCCTTATTTTTATGAAAAATTGCTTGAAATCAACTTCCATGTCATAGATTTCTACATCAGTGCGATCTACATATCCCAAACAATTATGATCTTTGCCTAAGTTTGGAAAAGTAGACTTCCTATGTCATTCTGAACTAGTCTATCCGAGCATATTTGGAGACAAGTACCTATTACTCATGCACATGCTATTCCATTGTTATCTATTGAGGATTTTGTCCAAAAAGTTAAAGAGAAATTTATGATAGAAAACTAATAGGTCAGAGACAATGTTGATGTCTTATATTGCATATCAGATTTGGTTGATTAAAAATGAACGGATGTTCCAAGGTGTTTATTTAAGCCTAAGATTGATTTTACTCCAAACATCCATTTTAGCTTAAGAGTTTGCTACTTTGAAGGATTCTTTAATAGTAGGAGAAACTATGGCTTCTATCCTGGAGTTTCTGTATCTCCTTAGATGATTTAATTTTTTTGAGAGCCACCACTCCCTATTTCTCAAAGTGAATTTTGATGGTAGTGTCTTGGTAAAGGAGATTATGGTGGAGCTAGTTTTATTGTTAGACTTATAAGTGGTGCTTTAGTGGTAACAAGGGGATTGTATTTGTTTGATATGACAGTCCTATGGTTGAGTTGTGCACTGCATGGGAATGATTGAAGTTTGTGGTGAATCATTTGAAGGCAACACATGTTATTCTTGAAGGTGATTCAACGATTGTGGTTCGATGGCTTTCTGCTCAGTTTACTACTAAGATTTGTCTATATCCATTATTGACAAATTATTGGAGGTTGATGGCTCAATTCTATAAGGTTAAACATATTTATAGAGAGGCTAATAGTACAGCTGATTGGATGGTGATATATATAGCTAATTACATGAGATCTATCTTATAGACTACTTTATGGGAGATTCCTTTAGAATTTTTGCATATTTTATTTTCTATTCACAAGAATATATTTTTACTAGAATAGTTTAATAAATCCAGATTTACTCAAAAAAAAAGATTCTAAAAGGACAATAGATGAAATATCACATTAAGTTAAAGAGAACTAACAATTATCAGAGGAAATACAAAAGATATATGATAAAAAGTGTGTGCATGCCTATTTTAATGCACAAAACTAATCATGTTGTAGTTGAATATTATGTGTCGAGAGAGATCTCCATTTGATATCCTCCTTTAGCATTTATAAAGAGAACATGTGCTATTTTTTTTCATGAATAGCTATCATTTAGTAGTTATTTCTAATATAAACAATCTTTTGAATAATTATTTCTAATAATTAACAATGATTTATCTTGAAGAGACTCTTTGCAAGTATCCTTCTCCATATGATATCACCTGTTAATCTCTGAAAAAAACACATATTATGAAAACTTGGAGTTGCAAAGAATACCTATGCATTTACATCAGAATACATCACAAGTTGGAACAACTATCCACATTTTTCTTTAATATATCTAATAGGTGGAGCTTGCATGATCTAAATTTTTCTTTCGCAAATGAGAAACCTTGTATATTTGAACTTTTTAATTAGAGTCCCAAATACTACAACTTTTCATAAGATTTTAATTTTCAAAAATTTTAAAAAAGTGTGATGGACAAATTATTTGGTTCATCAATCGTAATAAAAGCCGAGTCAAAAAGAATGAAAGGGATTAATGTCATATAATTAATGGAGTCCCATAACAATAAAATAAGAGAGATTGTAAATTTTTGTTGATGGAGATATAGGTTATAATTAAAAAGAGAAATTTTATAGAAAAGATTTGAAATGAGAAGAAGAGATAAAGATGGGGGAGAGGGAGAGCGAGAAAAAGGAAAAGTGAACAAATAGTATGTAATATCCAACCCATCAACCAAGTTAAAACAGATGCATGAATCTTAAAGCGATAGAAAAAACAAAAAAAGTGAAAAAGAGGAAAATTTGAGAGAAGGGAGCCTTCTTCTCCTAAATGACTCCTCAATGGAGTTAAAAATTGATGCCGGGGAGGAGTTGAACTCTTCTCCTGCGGCTCTATTTAAAGGGAAGAAGATTTTCCTCTTCTTTCCATCAAAGATTGAGGTCTCAAATAGAAAAGATCGTTGGAATCTTCTTCTTGGAAGCCATCATCGTGTCCATCGAAAATCAAGATTGGAGAGCCATCAGAGCCCAAGGTAAGCCTTGGCTCTCTTTCTTCTCTTTACCTCTTGTTCCCACAGGATTAGACAACGTCACTGGTTACCGATTTCATCGAAAAATTAGAAAAAAAAAATTTCTTTTCAGATCTCTCTCTCCTTTTTTCGACAACGTCACTGCCCACCATCGATTGTAGAACCGCAGGAGTGTCGTCATCGCCGATGGCTTGAATCTCCGACCACAGCCATCCCCAATTGGCATCCCCCTCCTCAGAAAAGAAGGGCAACCCGAAGGTCATCTATTTTGCCAAGAACCCATGAGAAGAAAAAAGAAAGAAAAAAAGAAAAGAAAAGAAAAGAAAGAGAAACAGAGAGGGAGTTTATCTCTCTTCCCTCTCTCTCCTTTATCTCTCTTCCCTCTTACTTCTCTCTTTCTCTTCCTGAAATTATTTCTCTTTCCACTTTCTCTCTCTAGTTTCTTACTTTACTTTCTCTTTAGAAAAATTTACTTACTCTCTTTACAAGTTTCTCTCTCTAAAAGTGTCTCTCTAGATTACGTCTCTCTTCTAAGGTCTTCTGATCTTGAAAAGATCCTCTAATAGTCTTGATAGATCCTAATGAAGTGATCTTGATTGTTGACTACTAGATAGTTTATCGATCTCCATCCTAATCAGATCGAGCATCATGAAATTTCATCATCAATTGCATCGTAGTATTCTCGCATGATCCTTGATTAGTAGTTGATCGATTTGATATCTTAGATTAAATCGATTAAATATCGGATGCTACCGCATAGCCAATCCTATAAAGATTTAGAGTTTTTATTTTAAAAATAATTATGACTTAAGTTTGATAAAAATATGATTTTGGGATATTAGTCTTTGAAAGAAAATTTTTGAAATTATGTGGATTCGTTGGAGTATATGTGAGGTAAGCAATGATCTATCTTTTCTAGATCTTTCGTTTGTATTATATTATTTTTAATATAGAATAAATTATAAATTGATTTGTATGTAATTTATGAATCTCATGAAATTATATTTTGAATAAAAATTGATATAAAATTTTGAAATAATATCTCTTGGACTATTACTATAACTGTTTATTGATTTGAAATAATATATGCATATTTTTATTTGATTATAAAATACATATTATTCGATAAAAAAAATTTTGATATGAATCAATTTTGGACTCTTAGTCTAATTATATTATGAATCTTGCCATTTGGAGGTTATGCATTGGCACTTTGAGTCATAATTATATTTCTGATCCAACCATAGGGTATAAGTATGGTATTCCAGTCCCATCATAGAATATAAGTATGGTATGCTTGTCCAGCCACAAAGTATAAGTATGATATTCTAATCCGATCATAGGATATAACTGTAGTATTTGATCCCACCATAAGATATAAGTATGATATTCTGGTTCAACTATAGGATATAAGTATGGTATTTTAATATGGCATAAGGTATAAGTGTGGTCATAGTTAAAGACTGATGAGTGAGTAAAATTTATTTTGAATCAAAATTTTAAATATGATTACTTTTAAAATTAGATATATGATATGTATTGAAATATTTGAAAGATATGGATATTACTGAATTTATGTTTCAAAAATGAATTTTGATTATATTTGTGCATTGTTCAATGATAAATTATATTTTGATATTTGCAACTCATATTATCACATAAATTATTTAGTCAAGATAATCATTGCTTGTTGGGCTATCTAACTTATTACTTTATATTTTATTATTTTTATACATTTAGAGATCTAGCTTGAACCAAGGATTCAATATAGGAAAGTGAACTAGTAGTGGATTTTAATATTTTTATTTTAGATTAGGATTTATTGAGATTTGATGTAAGACTGTAGAATATCATTTTGTAAGATATTTGATTTAGTCATTTGAATCAAAGTTGAATATTAAGTATTTAAATTTTATTTTACTGTTACTTTTTGATATCATAATGAGATGTCTTACATATTTGTAGGAAGAGTTTTTTATGAGTATGCAGTGGTTACCATGACCCCCAGCTCATGATCTTGGATTGAGAGTATGATAATTAATATAGCATCAGAGCATAAGTGGATAAATTATGATACATAGAATTGAATATTAGTATAGATAAATAGATACTAGGGATATTGAGATGATAACTTATATTAATTATGATAACTTAATAACTTAAATTTGATATAAATGGATTGATGGATTTGAATCAGAGTGCATAGTAGAAGCATAGTGATTTGACTTATTTAGTTTGAAAGATATTATGATAAAAGATTCATTTTTGATATTAGATGATGACTATGATTTGAGAAAAAAAGTAATATTAAATTTTTGAGGATTTGAACAAAAAAAATTTATAGATAAATTTTTTTTAGAGGAGAAGAATGTAATATCTAGTCCATCAACAAATTTGAAACAATTGCATGAATCTTAAAGCAGAGGAAAAATAAGAAAAAGAGAAAAAAGAGGAAAATTTGAGAGGAGACTCTCTCCTGAACAACTCCTAAATGGAGTCAAAAATCGATGACAGGGAGGAGTTGAACTCCTCCCCTCCGACTCTATTTAAAGGGAGGAGGGCTTTCCTCTTCTTCCCATCAAAGATCGAGGTCTCAAATAGAGGAGATCGCAAGAATCTTCTTCTTAGAATCTATCATCATGTCCATTGAAAATCAGGATTGGAGAGCCACCAGAGCCCAAAGTAAGCCTCAATCTCCTTCTCTTTTTTTCCTTTTTTCCATAGCCTTAGACAAATTTGTCGATCATCAAAAATAAGAAAAAAAAAACCCCTATTTTTGGATCTCTCTCTCTCTCCCCCTTTACGATCTTCTTCTTAGAATCCATTATCATGCCTGTCGGAAATTAGGATTGGAGAGCCACCAGAGCCTAAAGTAAGCCTTCACCTCCTCTTTTTTCCCTTTTTTCAATAGCATTAGACAATATTGTCAGTCTAGAAAAAAGAAACCCTTATTTTTGGATCTCTCTCTCTCCCTCTTTTAATTTTGGCAACGTTGATATCGATTGTGGGTTGTAGAACCCCAGGGGTGTCGTTATTGTCGATGGTTTGAATCTCTGGCCACAACCATCTCTGATTGACATCCCCTTGATCAGAAAAGAAAGGTGATCCGAAGGTCTCCTATTTTGCTAAGAACCTATAGGAACAAAAAAAAGAAAGAGAAGAAAGAAAAAATAAAAGAAAAAGACAGGGAGTTCTCTCTCTCCTCTCTCTTTTCTCTTTTTCCAATCTCTTTCTATCCTTAGAATTATTTCTCTCTCCACTTTCTCTCTCTACTCTCTTCAAAAAAATCTTACTTTATCTCTCTATAAGTTTCTCTTTCTAAAAGTGTCTCTCTCTAGATTATATCTCTCTTCTAGGATCTTCTGATCTTAGAAAGATTCTCTAATAATCTTGATAGATTCTGGTGAAGAGATTTTGATCATTGGCTGTTAGATATTTTATCAATCTCCATCTTAATCAGATCGAGCATCATAAGATTTCATTATAATTATATCCTAGCATCCTAATATGCTCCTTGATTTATAATTGATAGATTTGATGCCCTAGGTTACATCGACTAGATGTTAGAAACCACCACATAGCCAGTCCAATGAGGATTTAAAATTTTTATTTTGAAAATAATTATGATTTAAGTTTGATAAAGGTATGATTTTGGAATATTAGATTTTAAAAAAGAAAATTTGAAATTATATGGATTCATTGGAGTATATGTGAGATAAGTAATGATCTATCTTCTCTAGATATTTTATTTATATTATATTATTTTAAATATAAAATAAATTATTAATTGATATAATGTGATTTATGAATCTCATGAAAATATATTTTGAATGAAAATTGATATGAAATTGTGAAGTAATATTTCTGAGACTATTACTATAACTGTTTATTGATATGAAATCATATATGTATATTTTGATTTCATTATGAAGTATGTGTTATTCAATAAAAAAAATTTTGATACGTTGTTTTAGAATCTTAATCTAATATATTTTGAATCCTGCCAATTAGAGATTATGCATTAGCACTCTGAGCTTATGATTTTATTTCTGACTCAATCATAGAATATAAGTATAATATTTTGATCCTATCATAGAATATAAATATGGTATTTCGATCCGACCACAGTGTGTAAATATGGTATTCTGGTTCCACCATAAGGTATAAGTGTGTATTCTAACCTAACTACAGAATATAAGTATGATCTTATGATCCAGCCATATATAGGATATAAGTGTGGTCACAGTTAAAGTTTGATAAGTTGATTGAAATTTATTTTGAGTCAATTTTTTAGATATGATTGGTTTTGAAATCTAATATATGATTATGTGTTTGAATATTTGAAATATATTGATATTACTGAATTCATATTTTTAAAATAAATTTTGATAACATTTGTGCACTAATTCATAATAAATTATATTTTGATATTTGCAACTCATATAATCATATAAATTATCTAGTCAAAATAATCATTGTTTATTAGACTATCTAGCTTATTACTCTATATTTTATTATTTTTATAGATTTAGAGATCTAGCTTGACTTGAGGATAATATGAGAGAGTAAACTAAAGACAGACTTTGATATTTTTATTTTAGATTAGAATTTATTAAGATTTGATGTAAGACCATAGAATATTATTTTGTAAGATATTTGATTTAATCATTTAAATCAAAGTTGAATATTAATTATTTAAATTTTGTTACACTGTTACTTTTTGATATCATAATTAAATATCTTGCATATTTGTGGAAAATTTTTTTGTGAGTATACAGTAGTTGTCATGATCCATATCTCATGATCTCAGATCAGAGGTGTGACATGGTATCTATCATTTATTTTTGCATAGTGAGGCATAAAGAAACTTGTATCCAAGTGCAGGTAACACACCAATAGGTGATCTTTGAGGGCCCATTCTTTTGAGAGAAAAAAATTATTCAGAAATCTATATTTTTCTATATAAATATTTTTCAAACAATATTTAGATAAAAAATAATTTAAATGTGTCCTTTTATGCATTCAAAAATAGCTCAAAAATCTGTTACCCATGTTCTTTTGTATTACTAGTTTTCTATATAAATTACTAAGATCTATCCCTATTTTTCATAATACCTTTATTATATAGATATTATTATATATAATAGTATAATATAATATAATATATTATATTATTATATATGATAATATATTATATTATCTTATTATACTATTATTATTATTCTAGTACATTATAATATATTTATATTATATTAATATATTATATTAGTATATATTATATATATAATAAATTATTTATATTAGTATATATATATTATATATAATAATATATTATTATATTATTATATTATTATAAGATATATTATAATATATATATAATAATATTATATATATATTATATATATATTATTTATATATTATATATATATTATATATATATTATATTATAATAGATTATAGTATATATATTATTATATATAAATATGTATTATAATTATAATATTAATATAGTAATATATATTATATATTATATATATTAAATATTATATATTATATATATTATTATAATTAATGTATATTATGATAATAAATATTGATAAGAAAATTAATGGATAAGATTGTTTCATTCAAAAAAAGTTGATTAATTTTTTTTTATGATATTTATCTATAAAAAAATAGATCCTAAAGTGCAGGTAGAAGGAGAGCTATGTATGGTTGGACACTCCCTGTAGTGCCTCGCAAAAAGAGCAATGAGTCATGCCTAACTGGATTTGGGTCTGGTCAAATTTGAGGCAGGTAAAAGGTTCTTAAACCAATATCTTATCCATTTTTAATTGACTTCAAAAACAGTAAATTTATATCACAAACATTCATTTTTACATAGAACTTTATCTAGTCTGCCAACCCGAGTAATATTTCAGTTCTCAATTATATATCCTAAAAAATAAGATTAATCAAATTAGTCAAGAAGAGAGCTGTAACTGGGCGTCCAAATAAAGCAAGAGACAAGAAAAATATCGATCAGAAAGAAGATGAAAAAATTATAATGAATAAAATGTACAAATAAATCTAAAACATACTGTGATGCAGAGCGTTGATCCAACTCTAATCCAAATAACTGTACGTAGTTTGCATCAGTCAGAATTTTTTTTTTTTGGGGTCAGCCCTGACTTGAAGTGAGTTAATCCTCCACTTCTGGTCTACTTTCAAACCACACTCCCCCCCCCGCCCCCCCCCCCCCTCACACGCACGCACAATCAAAACTATCGCTCATTAAAATTATCAGCTAGCTCAAAAATGGTATCTTGTAAATGGTAACCAAGTTTTTGAGAGAAATTGAAATGCATCGATCAAGCCCGTGGACTTCATTAGAGCCATTGGATCTCGTGAACAACCATAACTAGGCTTTACTATCATTTAATAGAAGCTGCCATGCGGTGGCAAACGGGGCATCGTTATCGTCAACACCCGCCTCTCGAGCCAGACTCTTCTCCACAATCGTTAAACCTCACATTTACTCTCCTCAACCGTCACCACCCATTCTACCTCTATAAGACGGATGAGACCTTACAGCGCCATAGCTTGTAACATTCCAATAACACACACGCAGATGGCAAGGTGGTGCCTTGTCTCCTTCTTGTTAGCTATTGCTCTGGTTCATGCCGGAGCCCAGAACGTGCCCGGCCACACCCATGCAAGCACCGAGAAGGTGGCTAGCAGTGATGCCGGTCTCGATGACGAGAAGAACTTCGTGAACAATGGTGGAGTTGGTGGGTGGGGTGGGGTTGGTGGAGCAACCGGCATTGGCGCCCTTCCGGGCCATAATGGTGTCGGTGGGTTAGTTGGTGGAGCTGGTGGTGTTGGTGGGATTGGTGGCGTGGCCGGGCTTGGGGGTGCTGGCGGTGCAAGTGGATATGGAGGTGGCATAGGTGGTGGGACTGGGTTTGGTGGGGTCGGCGGCTTGGGTAGTGTTGGAGGGATGGGTGGGGCTGGTGTCATTGGTGGAGCTGGCGTCCTTGGTGGCATAGGAGGTGGCTTCGGAAGTGGTGGTGGCCTTGGTGGAGCTGGGGGTGGCATTGGTGGTGGTGAAGGTGGCGTCGGTGGTGCCGGGGGTGGCATTGGGAGTGGTGGTGGCCTCGGTGGTTCTGGGGGTGGCATTGGAGGAGGTGGTGGCCTTGGTGGCGCCGGGGGGGACATTGGGGTGGTGGTGGCCACGGTGGTGCCGGGGGTGGTGGTGCTGGAGGTGGCGTCGGAGGCGGTGTTGGTGGTGGTACGGTGGTGGCATTGGGGGTGGCGTCGGTGGCGGTTCGGGTGGTGGTGCCGGGGGTGGCATTGGTGGCGGTTCTGGTGGTGGTGCCCGGGGTGGCGTGGGTGGCGGTTCTGGTGGTGGTGCCGGGGGTGGCGTCGGCGGCGGTTACGGTGGTGGTGCTGGGGGTGGCGTCGGCGGCGGTTCCGGTGGTGACGCTGGCTGCATTCATCCTTGAAAGGTCTCGGCTGCTTGGCTTTGCTGTTCATGCGTGAAATGAAGAGAGAGGAGAGAGAGAGAGAGAGAGAGAGAGAGGGAGAGGAGAGCCCGGCTGGCTTTGCCCCTTCGATGTACTTTAATTAGGTTGTCTCCCAGCATTGAATTCTGTATCGTTCTAGCTAAATACGCATTTTCTTTTAAGTTTTATGCAATATTCTATTAGGTTTTTAAGTAGCGAGCCCTTTTTGCTATCATGCACGGACTTTTCCTCACCTTAGCGTTTCCGACGTTTAGCATCCAAGAGCGAAAATCTACTATGCATAGCGGTTGGATCGCAGGATGAGCGGCTAAAACCCGGTTTCCGAGTGGGAGGAGACGGAGAGAAGTATAAGAAGTTAAAATTTTAAGTTTCTTTCATACTATGGTTGTATCAGATATACGATCACAAAAATACATGTGTACTAAAATAAGAACAAGGGAGCTGGATCATTTTCTAGGGCATGGATTCTTTGTGGTATCACGATGCACCACATGGTGCAGCGCATCATGCATGCGGTCTATCACATGACAGATGGCCATACATGGCCATGCGTGCATACACACACAATGGATGGTATACACAGTATATTATATCATACGGTGCACGATAGAAGATCCGTGCACTATTTTCTAATAGCTGGTATTGGCCCCAGAAACACAAGAGGAACATCCTCTGTATCCAATACGGCGACGGCACCCTCCTACCGTGCAACGCAAACCAAAACCATGCATCCAAACTGAAGTTCGTTAAATACTCCTATGAATTGATAATAGATCTCAAGATAAAACTACCAACAAAAGGTCCACGGTCGGAGTGAGTATTTCAGAGGCGGAACACAAACGGATTGCTCAGATCATTGGGTGTGGCCAATTAAAACTTCCAATCAAATATCTAGGCTTCCTACTATATTTCCAAAAACCTCAACCAGCAGATTGGAAATCCATTGAAGAAAGATGGACAACAAGCTATCTTCATGAAAGCCCAAACTCTATCCATTGGAGGAAGTCTTATGCTGGTTAATGCAGTGACCAGTTCTATTTTGACCTCTTGGATAAAGAATATCGCACATCCGAAAATATATAGGCAAAATTAGAACGTGCAGATTTTTAATTTTTTAAAATATAAATACGACAAAATAAAATCTGATTTAGATTAAACGATTTCATCTATCTAACATGCATTAAGTAGATATAATCTATATATAATAAAATCGAGAATAATAAGGAGAAATTTGAAAGTTTTCGAAGTGTGTTACACATCTCAAACAAGGTTGGAGGAAGATTTTCAAAGATTGGAATTAAAAAGGACTTCAAATTGAAAAAGATCATAAAAATTCAGTGGAGGGCACCTCGAGTCGACTCAAGGCTATTTTGGATCGACTCAAGCTGGAATGGCATACAAAAAAGATTTTAGTATGAAAAAATTTCAGCCAGCACGCCCTCGAGTCGGCTCAAGTTGGGTATGAGTCGGCTCAAGTGAATAGTGGCCGAAAAAGTAAAGTTTCAGAACAGAAAATATTTCAGTCAAGTTGAGGAGTCGAGTCGACTCGAGTTGCTTGAGTCGCAGCTGCAGAGTGCTAACAGAGAGCTAATTTTTGGGATAAAAGATTCACAGACTAGTCAAGTCAACTCGAGGTACAGCCGAGTCGACTTGAGGTTCAGTCGAGTTGACTCAAGAGTTCAGTCGAGTTGACTCAAATCGCAATGACTAGTTTTGCAGAAAATTCAGAACATTATAGTTTTGACCCCAACACCTATATTTCAGATTCCAATGGCTAGAAATGACTTTTGAGGATCCAAAACAGTATTTTAATGCTTCCAACAACTGATTGAAGTGATAAGAAAGTGAGAATCAAGGAGAGAAGTACAAAAATAAGATAAAAAGTTCAAAAAGTATTGAAAAAAAAAGTATTCAATTTTTAACTTATTGAAACATCAAATCAAGATATTCTCTTCAGTAAAAAGACAAGTTCATTCCTCCAAAAGCTTCCATAAAAGAAGAGCTAAGAGCTTCATCAACTTTATTGCTCATTAAAGGAGCTTTTTGTTTTCATTTGTCCTTTTATTTTTGTTTTTATTGTAACTAGCTTCAATAGGATTTTGAAGTTAGGAGATAAGCCCATCCAAGCCTAAGAATTAGAGTGTAAGCCAACAGTTGGCTTATTTGTTGGTTGTGGTTAGTAATCCGGTGTAAAAAATCAACTAAGTTTTGGATAGTGAGTTTAGAAAACTATCCGGTTGTAATCTTGAAAAGATTATAGTAAAATTTTCAAGTGGATCTTAAGGAGTGGATGTAGGTGCAAGAAATATTGAGCTACTATATATCGATTGTATTTGTAATTATGTTCTTCTTTCTTATTCTCATTGCATTTATATTTCTGCATATCCTATTTCTGCACTCATCAATACTTCACTAGTTTTCAAAACAGCATATTATTTGCTTAAATTTTGAAAAATTCAATTCACCCCCCCTTTTGGATTATTCTACTGGGCAACAAGTGGTATTATAGTCCAGTACTCACTTGTATTTGATTTAACAATCAAGATTTAAGATCAAATAATAATTCAAATAAGTGCATCTCTTATTGAAGAGCAAGCGACTAACTGTCCATCTTTGTTCAATAGAACAAACTACACATATTGAAAAGCATACATGCATATTTACATTCAAGTACTTGACTATCAACTTTAGAAAGTTATAGTCAAAGATCCATACATATCCACAATAAAAGTACATGGTAATGATGTTTTCAAGTCCGAAGAGGATTGGGATGAGCATGATATGAAATTAATTTAATTGAATGCAAAAGCTATGAATGTTATATATTGTGCATTAGATACTAACGAATTCAATAGAATTTCTTCTTGTATTTCTGTTAAGAAGATTTGGGATAGGTTGGAGGTTATCCATAAGGGTATCAATCAAGTCAAGGAGTCAAAGATTAATATGCTTGTTCATAGATATGAATTGTTTAAAATAGAATCAAATGAATCTATTATCGATATGTTTACCAGAGCCACTGATATTATTAATGGTTTGAAAAGCTAAGAAATTTTTTTTCTAATAGTGAGCTTGTTCGTAAAATTCTTAGGTCACTTTTGAAGGCTCGAAAATCGAAGGTCACCATAATTCAAAAAGTCAAGAATCTCAACAAGCTATCATTGGAAGAACTCCTTGGGTCTTTAATGACTCATGAGTTAACCATAAGGCAAAATATGGAGAAAAAAACTAAAAAGAAGAAGATCATAGCTCTTGATAGGATCGCGATGTTGTCATTAGGACACCGTGATTATCAATCTAATTCTGACTTCAATAAAAATTAAAAATATACAGAAAGTAGTGAGTCGGATTGAATCCACAGAGAAGACAGGATTTTGATTTGAAATATTTGATTTTATAAAAAAAATAAAATTTTGAAGAAAGCAATTTAAGCCAGAAAATAAGAATTAAAAGTGTGAAAAATAAATCGAGTACTAAGATCTACTATTTAGATCCTAGTATCTACTTTCAATAAAAATAAATAATAAAAATTTAAAATACATAACATAAATTGATACTAAGATCTACTAATTAGATCCTAGTATCTATTTATAAAAAATAAATAACAAGAATTTAAAATGCAAGAAAATAAATTTTACATTAATTAAAACTAAAATTCAAATACAAAAAATTTAAAAAAATAATAAAATAAAATAAAAATAAAACTGTAATAAAGATTTAAAGTTGATCAGTTTAGTCTCGTCGTGAAGATGTTTGATGACCTCTCTTTCTTCCTTCGTACTCCGTAGAGCAAACCGCTTCTCTTCTTCCTCCCCTTGGGTCCTTAAAGCTTTTTTTTTTTTTTAATTTTTTCTTGCTCTTCTACTTATTTTTTTTGCTCCCCACATTTATTTTTGGACTCCTTATTTATAGGTAATTTTTTTACTTTTTTTTGATAGCAAAAGGAGTCCTAAGACCCTTAGAAATCTATTATACTTGTATCTTAATTTTCTGACCGTCAAATCTTCAATGGACCACTCAGATCGCTCCAAAAAATCAGCATTATACTCCTTATCAGGGTCAGATACGATAACAGCCGTTGGATCTCTCGTTGGATTGATTTCTAGCCATCCGATCATGCATTTTATCTCCTATTCAAAGTCGGGATCCACCACAGCCGTCGGATCTCACTTCAGATGAAATCTGGACGTCGATCAGTGCAAAAAATCTTTCACCCATGGACCATGTCGTACATTGTACTGTTCCTATGGACCGCACCCTTGAAAGCATGGATCGAGCGGCCGGTCCATCATACATCGAAGGTAATAAAATTTATTTTTTAAAATATTTTTGCTTGATTTTCGCTCTGATTTTTGTCTGAAAAATTTTAAAAAAATATACATTAAATTTTTTAAATTTTTTTATTATTTTAATGCTTAAATTCTCAATTAAATCAACATCTATTTTTCATAAATATACTCTAATTTTATATTTTTTTAAAATTATTTATTTTTATAAAAAAATTAATTTATTTATGAAATTAGATTTTTTTAGAATATGTTAGCACCATAAATTATCAAAAATACCTATAATAAATATAAAAATATGTCACTTATCACATCCCCTAACTTGAACTTTGCTCGTCCTCGAGTAAAGAAAGAATTTAGAATTAAGTACCATTTAACTTAAATTTTAAATTTTATCAAATAATTTTCAAAAACACCACTGATATTCAGTAGAGCATGAGTGAAGTATGTTATTGGAGTATTAATATTAATCAATATAAAAGTTAAACTAAGAATACTAAATATTTTTTGAACTTTTTAAAATTATCCCTATCTTTTTTTCAAATCATTAACCTTCATATGGATAAGTATATTATTACTTCCGTCTTTCATTTATTAATTTTTTTTAATATTGTATCGCTATTGAGTGTCTTAATCTCTTAAGCTTTCTGTTTGACCCATGTAGTGAGTTTTCAATCAATGACTTCCAAATCAAATGGCTTCAGGGCACTAGGTATAGAATATCCTTTGGACCTACTTGTTCGAATAAAACAGACTACGAGTTAACACTAGCTTCACAACAAAGCTTCTTTGCCCTTCATACATTTTGACGTGAAACTTAATGCTTGCTTAGGCAAAGAGGCCCGATTACTCAGCATGAAGTACTTGAAAATTTTTTTTTTATATATATAAAGAAATATATAGTTAACCTGTACAAGTCCATAGGAAGTAAACTCTTCTTTGATGCTGGTAGAAAACTTTAGAAATATTCAAAAAAAATTGTTTAAGTTCTAAACTTAACTCTTTATTGAGTTTTCTTAATACTTGATCCCTCAATATCTCACAAACTCTCTAGTTTGTGCATCAATTTTTTTTAAAAAAAAATACTTAGTTTAACTCAATTCTTAAGTGTAATTTGATGCTTAAATGCTAAATACTAACTTACTTGAGGATTTAAAAAAAATTTATTATTCTCCTCCTAACTTAATCGACATTGTCCTTAATGGAGAAGAAAAAATGAAGAGTGCATGCAAAGAGGAAGAAAAAGAGAGATGTTATCTGATCTAGAAGTCTGTTCAAAATTGGTTCTCCTCCCAACTTAGCCAATATTATCCTTAAATCTTTATAAAAGATATGAAGCAAGACTCGATTAACCTAAATAAAATGCAAAAAAAAGTAAAAGCAAAAGCAAAAATTAAAAATTGGGTTGCTTTTCAGAAAGCGTTAAGTTTACCGTCTTTA
>NC_025995.2:22805839-22825257 GCF_000442705.2 Elaeis guineensis
AAGCTTTTGCAAAATTTTATCAAAAAATTTCAAATGAAAAGAACACATCCATTGTAGGCATTCATAGTGATCATGACATCGAATTTGAAAATCAATACTTTAAAAATTTTTGTAATAAAAAAAATTGATCATAATTTTTTTGTACCTAGAACACCTCAACAAAATGAGATGGTAGAAAGAAAAATGGTACATTACAAGAAATGGCATGTACAATATTATGTGAAAGTGATTTACCTAGATATTTTTAGAAAGCCATCAATACCGCATGCTATATTTTAAATCATGTATTAATTAGATCTATTCTAAAGAAAACACCATATGAACTTTGGAAAGAAAAAAATCAAACATAAGCTATTTTCATATTTTTGATTGTAGATGCTTCATGCTAAACAATGAAAAAAAAATTTAGGAATATTTAATGCCAAGTCAGATAAGAATATCTTCTTAGGATACTCCATATCAAGCAAAGTATATAGAGTCTTCAATAAGAGAACTCTCATTGTTGAAGAATATATCCATGTAGTATTTGATGATCTAATGATAAAACTTCTAGAAGAAAAATTGTTTTAAATGAGGATGCGGAATTCTCAACAAAAAGATGGATAGCCTCACATTGAAGCATGATTACCCACAAAACAATGAAGAAGATTTAAGGAAGGAGGATGAAGAAGAAAAAGAGAAAGAATCCACTCCTAAACCAAAGAGAGAGCTAGCAAAAAGTAGAGGTGTGCACATGGATACTCTAAAGATCTAATTATTGATGATTAATCACAAGGGATAAGAACTCGATCTCATTTTAGAAATATTAATAATTACTTAGTTTTTGTATCACAAATGAGCCTAAAATTATAGAAGAAACTGAAATGACCTTTATTGGATAAATTCTATGTAAGAAGAATTAAACTAATTTAAAAGAATAAGGTATGGGCACTAGTTGATAGACCTAATAACTATCTTATAATTGGAATAAAATAGGTGTATAGGAATAAACTAGATGAGCATGGTACCATTATTAGAAATAAGTTAGACCGGTCATTAAAGGATATAACCAAGAGAAGGCATTGATTTTGATGAAATCTTTGTTCTTATAGCTAGATTAGAGGCAATTAGGCTACTATTTGCATTTGCATACTTCATGAATTTTAAATTATATCAAATAGATGTTAAAAGTGCATTCTTAAATGGATACGTAGCAGAAGAAGTATATGTTGAACAACTACCTGATTTTGAAAATCATACATTTTCAAATCATATCTTCAAATTACATAAGGCCTTATATGGATTGAAACAAGCTCCATGTGCATAGTATGAAAGGTTGAATAAATTTTTTTTAGATAATAAATTTATTAGAGATAATATTGATAAAATGTTATTCTTAAAAAAAAAGATAATGACTTGTTAGTGGTATAAATCTTCATTAATAATATTATCTTTGGTGCTATAATGAATCTTTTTATCAAGAGTTTACCAAGCTTATGCAAGGTGAGTTCGAGATGAGCATGATAGGAGAGTTAAACTTCTTTTTCGGACTCCAAATCAAACAAAGTAAAGAGGAGATCTTTATCAACCAAATAAAATATACAAAGAAAATACTTAAAAAGTTTGGGATGGAGACTTCAAGATCTATTGGCACACCCATGAGCCTCTCATATAAGCTTGACATAGATGAAAAAGATAAGAAGGTAGATACTAAACTGTATAGAGGTATGGTAGGATCATTACTTTATCTTACCGTAAGTAGACCAAATATTTTATTCAGTGTATGAATTTGTGTTAGGTATCAATCAGATTCTAGAGAATCTCATTTATCAGTAGTTAAAAAAATTTTTAGATACTTGTTTGGCACACTTAATATAGGTTTGTGGTATGATAAATTATCACCATTTGAATTAATTGAATATTTGGATGCTGATTTTGCTGGATGCAAATTAGATAAAAAAAGTACAAGTGACACCTGTCAATTTTTAAGAGTTAATTTGATCTCATGATTTAGTAAGAAACAAAACTCGATAGTACTATTTACAGTCGAGACCGAGTATATTGCTGTAGGAAGTTATTGTGCTCAATCTTGTGATTAAACAATAACTTAAAGATTTTGACATCAAACTTAATAAGATGCGATAACACTAGTATAATTAATTTAACTAAAAATTTAATTCAACATCAAGGTCTAAACACATTGAAATAAACACCATTTAATAAAAGACCATGCACAAAATAATAATGTGATGCTTGAATTTATTTGTACAGATAAACAACTTGCTGAAAAATAGTTTATCCTTGGTGGAAACAGTGGGAGGCAATTATAGCTCAAAAAGAAAGTCTCTTAAGAGCAATGACGAGTCATAGAGATTATAGAATCTTTTGAGCTAATAGACGGTGTACCTCACCTACTTCATAGATCTATTTGTATCTCCTATTCTTTTGAAAGGTATATAGATATGTTTACAGAGGATATAGAGAAAATGTTCTTCATGCGAGATACGGAATATGGAGATGATTCCTAAAAACTATTACGAGGTAGTGTCATCATGATATAATCAAAATATTTGATTTCATCAAAAATAAAGAGAAATATGAGTCTTTAAAAGAGTCAATGGAAGTGCTTGACATTCTTCATATTGTATGTAGATGTCATCCTCCTAATTGAAAATATTGTTCTCATGATGACCTCGATTTAAGGTCTGATTGTCGAAGAAATTCTTCATAAAAGATTTAGGAGGAGCATCCTATATTCTAAATAATAAAGGTGTATAGAGATAGATCTAAGAGAGTGCTTCATCTCTCACAGTAAATATACATAAAGAAAATATCGAAGGAGTTCATCATGAAGAATTCCAAAATAGAATTGTTTCCTTTAGGCATGGAGTTCATCTCTTTAAGATGATGTGCCCTAGCACACCTGAGGAGATTGAGCGCATGAGCTAGATTCTTTATGCTTCTGCTATAGGGAGCCTCATATACGCTATGCTATGTAGTCGACAGATATATTTCTTGCTATGAGTATCATGAGCATATATTAGTCGAATTCAGGCTTGAAGCATGGATATTTGTGAATAATGTCCTTTCGTACTTGAGAAGTACTAAGGATATGTTATTGATCTTTGGAGGAGAAGAATTTAGGGTTCTGAGATATATAAAGATTGATGATAGAAAGTCTACATCAGCATGTGTATTCTTATGTTATGGTGGTATGGTATACTGGAAGAATTTCAAACAACTGATTATTGGAAATTCCACCATGGAGGTAGAGTTCATCGTCGTTTCTAAGGGTGCTAAGGCAATTTACTAGTCCATGTAATTTATTGTATAGTTCAGAGTAATAACATGAGATGTCATATAACCCTACGACAACGACATTGGTGCCATAGCTCTGGCTAAGGAACCAAGGTCTCACCAGATATCTAATCATACAGAGTGGCGATTCCATGCCAGATTCATGAGTATCTCAAGTATCAAGGTGCAGAGAGTTAGACTCCATAAAAAATATGTTAGACCCACTGACTAAGCTGTTGTGCCACCAGAAAACTAAGCTCATCTTAAGAAGATGAGGCTTAGGTTGATGGCCGATTGGCTTTAGTGCAAGTGAAAGATTATTAGAGGTATGGCCTAGCAGTCAAGTTGGCTGACACATGTAATCTTTCTAGTGATATAATTTTATAATTGAATAAATAAATCAGATTAATTTTCATTCATGTTGAGTCATGTGTCCATAAATCGTTCAAAAAATTAGTAGGATGATGACACATATTCTCAAGAGTTGAGAATTTGAGATATATACCATTGGTGATTAATTTCTAAATACTCTCGATCGATGGATCATCATGAAGACAATGATTGATCCAGTTAGATTGGTGTATGGATCGTTTTCTTCTAGATAGATGAATTTTGAGTCTACAGTAGGGACATTAGAGTGAGAGTGCAGGTGATTGTTAGAGAATAATAGTACCGAATGTGACCAACATGAGTAGTCATATGGATATCTATCCACTCATCAGTGACATACTTGATGTGCAATGGTGTGAGTAGTCCTCAGACCTGTAATACCTCGACTGCTCATAGTAGAATTGCTATAGTTTGACTATACATAAACATAATCCCTAGCCATATGGGTTCTTATAGTGGACGTTGGCAGCAGTAGATTCACTGTAGGAGTAGGGTGCGCACCTATATGAAATCTATCGATCTTAATAGATAAAAAGTAGTCCTATGTGGTTTATGAGACTGAGTTCAAAAGACCTAAGCCTGGCAGAGTGAATAATGAAAAAGAGTTTTCATGAGATTTCACATATGAACTCAAATTGAATAAATCTTACATATAACAGACGATAAAGTTTGACAAGTTATCCATGACCTTCATCTTTTCGAAACTCATGATAGAAGGATCGAATCATACAGTAACTGCACCTAAAGATTTAATATTTTATTTCACTAAGTTGCCACTACATGCTTTTAGGTGTCACTGATGGATTGCAAGACTCATTGAGCATCATCTTGATGATTGATGACCCTTGATGGGTAGAGTGTTAGAAAATATGTCCTAAAGCCAATCGTGTGATGATCGTGCTAACTATAATTGTATATGAATTGATAAATAATAAAAGTTATTTGATAATTTTCATCACAAGGATACATCTTCTAATGAACTCCTATGTTGTGATGAAGTCCTTAAGACTACTTTGATCAATAAAGAAAGATTTATCGTGTAGTCCTTAAATTAGTTCACGATCAAATGATATTGGTATGGTATGTAGGTGAGATATAGGAGTACATCATTATTGGACGTGACCAACTGTAGAGCACTCTGCTGTCAAGGATAGCTCGCGAAGGGTATGGGTATAAGTATCCCTCTGATCTGAGATCACCATAGTGGCTTACAAGCAACTCACTGTACTTTAGTATCAAACTAATTGAGTTTCTAATTTAGTGATGAAAGATTTTTGGGTATAGTCAAGTACTTGTCAAGTCAGTGCGTGAGTTAAGATGGGATTGACCCCTCCAAACTAGTAGGAGATATGCATCAGTATATTTCAATTTAGCAAAATTTGAGTCTGGATAATCCATATGATGAATTTGAAAAAGACTAAAATATAATATGGATGACTTGTCTAGAATTGATAGTTAAATCTCAGGTCATCCTTGAGCATTAGGATCAAAGGGATGAATTATACGGTAACCATATATCAATAGGTTCTTGAATGTTGCTTCACCATCATTCGACCTATTCGGATGTCAGGTCATCATTGCTAGATAGTTACATTGATTGGTTCAGAAAGGTGTTCCTATGCTATCGGCTTAGGTTCCAACCTATGGGGTCACACTCAAAAAAAATTTCTGACTGATCATATGGCTGATCAACAATTGAGAATCGTTCAAGGGCTTAATCGTCAATTTGATTGATGGTTAACCTTATGCAAATATTATAATAAATTAATTCATCAAGTATTAGTAAATTAATGAAGGATTAATTAATAATTAAATTATTGATTAGTTCAATTTGATTGAGCAAAAATGATTAAATAAAATTTAATTGAATTAGATTCAATTAGGTTTGACCCGATTAGGTTATGAGATGATCTAATCGCTAAGAGAGAATTATCCCTGATTTGATCAGAATTTTGATTCAATCAATTCTTAATTTAATTAAAATTTAATTAAAAATTTATAAACCTAATTATATTAGATTTTATGTATTTTATTTGGACTAAACCAGATGTGATTTGGTTTGGATTCAGATAAGAAAATTAAGAGTCCTTATTGGAATAGGACTCTTCTCTCTGTGCCAACCCAGATTGTACACCATATATCACCACACACAAAATTATTTTATATGAGATTTTTCACACCAATGAGTCTTTTCTCTTATCTATTTTACATCCAAATCTGATTTAGTTTTGATAAAAGAAAAGTTTTGAAATTTGATTTTAAAATATTCCTTATCAGGAGAATCTGTTCTCATCCAGATCAACCTCTCCATGCCAATAAATTTTTTTCTCCTTATATGTACAATATTTTGATGAGATTTTTCATGAGAGATCAGTTGATGGGAAGGGGTGTCTCATATTTTTTTGATATATTTTTAGACATGAAATTGTAAAGGGAGGCAGAATCTTGTAAGAGTCCAGGATCACTATGACTCTTAATACCACCTCCTTACATGCCTATAAAAGGAGTTTTTATGATTTTTTTGTATGTGTAAGATACCAGAAGAGAGCTCTTCATGTGGTAGAAGTTTGAGTATGATTCATGGTGTGAAAAATAAAGATGATGGTCCTCTCTCTTGGGGTGTGCGCAAAAACTTGAATTTCAAGTTTTTGGTTCTAAGAATTTGGGAGGAGAAAATAAATTAGAAAAAAATTATTTTCTTCTCTATCTTTTTTTTTATCTCTTTATCTCCTCCAAAAATTTATCTTTAATTTTTGAAAAGATTTTAAAAATTTAAAGAAAGGATCCAGATCAGTCAAGAGGAAAGTCTTCGCGTGAGCTAGCACTCCCGAAAAGACCGATCAGATCGGAGCTTCAAGTGGATTTTTCGTAGAGGCTAGATGCATGTACGGCTAGGAGCAACCAGCAAGGATCTTCTCCACCATGTCTCTCAGTAGTGAAGATTATCGACTCATGATTAGCTATGGAGTTCTGAACTCAAATTAGAAGTAGATGTGATCTACTGCTCACATGTATGCATGTTGATTTTATCTTCAGATTATTTCAGATTTTATATGCTAACATGTCATAGATCCTAAAGTAGGTTAATTTAATGATTATATCATATGCATGTTAGATTAATTTGATTAATCTAGTTATCTTCCACTATAATTTTTTCAAAAAAATTTTGAAATACATGCATGAAATCACCTACGCATCCTAATATAGAGTTAAAATTATTTCAACCCATCGAAAGGAGCTTCGATGATATTATGATGGAGATTATAGTATATCTCACTATCATATAGAATAAAATCTAGGAGATCACACACAAAAAAGATCTTTATCTGATCAGATGATTGATTAGTGATTATGAATCGCTATGGGTCTAATTGTCAATATGATTGATGATTAAACCAATGTAAGAGTTGCAATAAAGTAATTCACTAGGAGTTAGTGAGTTGTAGGAGGATTAATTGATAATTAAATTGCTAATTGGCTCAATTTGATGGAATAATAGGACTGAAATCAAGTCTAATTGAATTGGATTCAATTTAGATTAGTTTGGATTTGATTAGATCAAATCTTATTGAGTTATGAGATAACTCAATCGCAAAGGAGAACAAATCTTGATTTGATTAGAAATTGGGTTCAACTAATTTTTTTTATTAGATTAGGATCTTATTAAGGAGATTGGATTCCTAATTTGATTGAATTTTCTTCTTTTATTGGGTGTAAGCAAATCTAATTTGATTGGGAATCAATTTAGCACCAATAGATCGAGACTCTCTCTCTCCCTTGGCCACCCATGACACCACGCTGCCCCATGAGAAAGTGCACCTCTTAATTTTTTGTGTGAGATATCTCACGCCAAAGGTGTGTCACTAAGACTCTCTCTCCCTTGGCTACCCATGATACCACACTGCCCCATGAGAAAGCGTACCTCTTAATTTTTTGTGTGAGATATCTGACGCTAAAGGTGTGTCACCCCCTCTTGTCAACACCCTTTATGGATTGAATAAAGATAAGGAAAGGTTTGAATTTGATTTGAACTTGTTTCCTTATTAAGATGAGATTTGATCTCATCCAATCTTCTTAGCCACCACCTACCATAAATCCCTTTCTTTTGTGTGACAAAAGGTGGATTTTTATCATGTGAAATCTGATTTCATCATGGAAATTAATAAAGGGGCGTGAGGCTTTTTTGTGTGGGGTATCCGAGAGAAAAAGGGGTGAGAAACTAGAGGAGAGGCATCTCCTCTTGAAGCGAGATCCCTAGGGTTTTCATCTAGGGTTTTCTTCCTACTATGTGGCGTGGGTTTTGGAGAAGAAAAAGAAAGAGAGAGTCTCTTCTTTCCACTTTTTCTCCTTCTTATTCCTCCTCTTGTTCTCCATTATCTCTGAGAGGGTCTGAGAGAAAATGATGGAGAAAAATAGCATCAATTGTTAGGAGGCATCTTCTGTAAGGAAACTCGCACCCTGATAAAGATGCGGGCCCTTTGATCGGATCGAATATTTCATATAGATATCTGTAGAGATCGAACATGTGTATAGCTCGATGAAGACCTTATCGGATCACCATGATCATCAGCAGTGGAGATCATCGACCCACGTAAAGGAATGAAGATCGGATCTCCGAATTTTTGATTTTGATTAAATCTGATTTTAATTTCAGCATAATAAAAATATATGTGATTGATCCTGTTATTAGTAGATTAGATCTACTTCATATATGTTAGATAGATTAAAACATTTAATCAAGATCAAAATTTTATTTCACCATATCATAATTTTTAAATATTAAAAATCTGCATGTTCTGATTTCTGCATGCATATTTTCGAATGTGCGACATCTTTTAGATACATAGTCAATATGACTTAATCTACTTTAAACAAATAAATAGGGGGAGATTCTTATGTATAAATGATTGTGGATATTCATAAAAAGGGATAAATTCTAATTTCAAGTATGATCTGAATTTTTAAGACTACAACCTAGTAAAATGAATTCTAACTCCTAACTTTCTTTGGAATACCAAATCATTACTGCAAATAACTCTTAGTAATATATTTATTTTCTTATTCTATAAATTTTAAAATTAAAAATATTTTGTATACATTTAAAAATTTTGTCATCATCAAAAAGAGAGAGATTGTTGATCCTAGGTTTGATTTCGATGAATAATAAAACTTTTGAGTATATTTGGTACTAATAATTTATTTGAGTGTTTGAAGAGAAATTTTAGGAAGCTAGGACCCTATCTTAATGAAGCTCAATGATCTTGAATAAAAGATTCAAAGAAGGAAGACTTAAAAAAATCAAGCTAAATATTTTTCAAGAAACAGAATCTTAAGCCGACTCAAGAGGATGTTGAGTTGACTCTAGCACGCATTCAGCATTTGGCACGGACCTTGAGTCAATTGAAGCATATAGACTGGCATTGATAAAGAAAAGATAGAGAAGCTATTTTTGGATCTGCTGCTTGAGCCAACTCAAGAAGATCATGAGCCGACTCATGAGGACCTTGAATCGACTCAAGAATTAGATGAGTCGACTCACCAGCTTCTGACAGCTCTAATGGCTAATTTTTAGAAAACTACAGAATTGATCCAAAAAGATTCAAATGGCTATTTCTCATACTTCAATAGCTAAAAACCTATTTTTAGTTATGCTAATGTAGATTAGAGAGTGTCCAAGCTATTATTAAAGTAAGAAAATTCAAGGAAACAAAGAGATAGAGAAAAAAAATTTGAGATAAATTCAAAATTCTATTCAATTCTTCAAGTGAGCTTTCAAGAGTTTTTACTCCATTCTAACCACTCAACCAGCTATGCAATTAAGTCATTCTCAAGTGAAGGAAAGGAGCATTCATTGCAAAAGCTCTCTGACCTCTCATTTTGTGCATCAAAATCTCACATCAGCTCATTAAAGGAGTTTGTGTTTGTATTTAAATTTTTATACTTATAAATTTATATTTTTAAATTTCAATAGGATTTGAAACTGAGGGGATAGGCTCATCTAAGCCTTAAATTGGATTTGTACAAGTCTAAATATGATTTGAGGATAGATTTTGGTTGGTGAGTCCATAAAATTAATTGAGTTCAGACTATGATCTTGAAAAATAATCTTATTGTAATTTGCTAATTATAGTGAAATTCTTAAGAAGATTACTTAGGGAGTGGACGTAGGTGTTGGAGATTGATACCAAATCACTATAAATCTCTTTATTTGTGTGTGTGATTTTACTTTTGAGTTATTTATTTTTAATATTTATATTTCTGTATGTCAATACACTGCATACACTTCTAACACACTCAAGTTCAGTACATTCTTATTTAAATTAGTGAAAATTTTTGATAAACCCAATTCATCCCTCCTCTTGGGTTATATCTCTAGGTAACACATTAATTTTTAAAAAATAATTATAATAAGTGATTACATCAATATATCTAAAATGCTTGAAAGCTACATTTGCCAAAAAAAATTACTAGAAACACTAAGCTCTAAGATAGAAACCCTAACATCCAAAGAGGATAGGTCAGTATAGCATTAAGGATATGATCTAAGCTGACTAGAGATCACAAGTCGACTCCTCAATTCAAGAGTCGATTTCTCAATATAGAGAACAACTCAAGGAGTTTTGATTCAAAGAAAATTGGCTCACATAGGATATGGATCAATGGCAAATCAAACCAATGATCCAGACTATTGTTTAAATCAGAATAAGTGAATTAATTTGGAAAATCAAGAAATAATCAATTTGGGAGTGTAATAATTAATCAAATCAGGTAAGATTAAATCAAGGAGAATTTAGATGAAATCTTTAAGAGTGAGGTTCACTAGGAGATTATCAAATCCTTAAGGGTCGAACTAAGATGCAGTCATGTAAAACAAGCATATCAAGCACAAGATCTTTTATAAATAATTATCTTATCTTGATGTTGTTAGGTCATACAATTATCTAGATACTTCAATTATTAGATAACTTATAAAAATATTAAAATTTACTTTGTAAGATACACACATAATTTCATATAATTTGCATACAAATATTTTCTTATGCAGCCAAGTTTATTTTAATTTAGATTTCTTAAATGATGGCATGATATGAGGGTTTAAGGGAGTATACTAAATTTAGAGTAAAAATTTATATTTATAACAATTAAAATGATACATAGAAGAGAGTATATTGATTTTAAAATCAAATCATTCAAGTCATAGAGTAAGATCATTGTAAATATTGAAAAGTCATCAAAATCAATTAGTTATGTTAATTTTTAGCAATACATGAAAAGTATTCAAAGCAGGGACTCACAATAAGTATTCATGCATAAATATTAATGGATCATTAAAATCAATCAATTCAGCAAAATAATTTTAGCAAACAATGATGGTGTGATGTCAAAATAAATTTAGCTTTCATCAAATATCATCATCCATCTATTTTGAGTTCTAAGCATCCATTATTTAATAATTTACTCCTTTCATGCCATTGGATACTTGGTATACCTACAAAATTATTTTTTAAGCTTTGGTACCTAAGTTTTCTTGGGTTCATTAGAGTTATAGCATATGATTCCTTTTGGAATCTAAATTTATTTTACTAAAGTATCACCAATTCTTTTAATATTATATTCAGAGATTTATGATCTATTTTGTTGTATTTAAAACATGTGATAAAATGATTTTCAAAAAAAGTTTTAGTAAACATATTTTTAACAAATTTCTATCTTCTTAAGGGATTAAATCCAATTTCAGTTTTATTGAAGCCAGTCTTTTGATTATTCAAAATTAATTGAAGCTTTTGCGATCCAATTGTAAACTTTTCAAGTCTAGGCTTTAATGTATCAATTCTTCTTTTAAGTTTGGTATTTTTTCTATTAAAGATTTTTCATATTTCATAAGATTGTCTTTTTCTTCAGTCAAGATTTTTTTTTTCATTCAAAAGATCATATGTTTCTATCAAAATCTTATTATTTTCTTTAGTCAAAAATAGATCGAACTTTTTAAGTTTTTTATTTTTTAGTCTTATCTTTTTGTATTCATCCATTAAATCATGAAAGACTTCATATAATTTATCAAAAATAAATTCAGAAGAGTTTTCAATATTTATCTCATCATTTTGATCCATGAGGCAAGAATTTGCAATATCTTCATCCTCTTTCTTTTTTTTTTCTTTGCCTTACTCCCTCTTAATCAGTGCTTTCTTTTTTTTTTGTTTCTTCTTTTTTTTTTCATCCTCATGAGTCATGAGGTATAAATTGGAGGGTGCATCCTTATCTTCTTTGGAGCATGATTCTTCTTCTTGATTTGATTTTTTATAGATTATTTTCAATTTATCCCATACTTGCTTTGCTGAAATGCAAAAAGAAATTAAGTTAATTTCATTTATATCTAATGGACAATATAACATATTTATGGCTTTAGTATTTAGCTACACCATTTCTTTATTATGCTCAATAAATACATTGAGAGTGTGTGAGTCATTGACTATAATTTTTCATAAATTATAATTATGTGATTGTATGAAAATTTTCATTCTGACTTTCCAATATATGTAATTTGATCCATTCAATAGTGGGGGATGATCTGTAGGATAGTCTTCTTTAAAAAAAAAATTTCATTTGGGTTGTCAAGATCTTTCGCTCAAGATCGCTAGATCAACAACAAATAACAAAGCACCTACTCTAATTGTTATCCAGAAAGATAGCAACCTAAGAGGAGGGTGAATTGGATTCTTTAAAAATTTTAACTAAATTTAAAATTTAAATAATGATGTACTTCAATTTAAACTATCTTTAGTGATTGTAGGGTATATGTAATTTGTAGTAGCAGAATTGAGATATAGAAGAAACAATACAAGTATTGAATAATATAAAGTAAAAAAGAAAAGTAAGAAAGTAAAGTACAACATAAATATAAAATAATTTATAGTGAGTGGTTCGGTGCAATCCTGCACCTATGTCCACTTTCTAAGAGCTTCTTAAAAATTTTACTATAATCTCTATAATTATAGTGCATTTATTTTAGCTGAACTCACAAACTAATCCAGTTGGTTTTTCAAGATCACCAACAACAATCTTACACCGATTATTTTTCAGACTCACAATCAATCCAATTAATTTTATGGGCTCATCAACTAAAACCTAATAAGTCTAATTCCAGACTTAGATGAGCCTAATCTTCAAGTTTTTTTCTCTAAAAATTTATAAAAAAATAAAATATAAGATATGAAATTTCATCTTAAAATAAAAATAGAATTTAGTCTCTTTAAAGCCTGAAGTAGCAGTTGAGGAATTGCTCTTTGAAGCTGGACTTCTTTTCAAATGATGCTTGAGAGGATGTACTTGAAGATAGAGGATATCTCTTTTGAAAGTCCTCTGAATTCAGAGCATAAATTCCTCTCTTTTTTTCTTTCCAATATGTAATAAAGCTCTTACAAAAAGATGTGTTTTTCACTTAATCCCCTTCCTTTTGCTTTCCAATTTGATTTTCTAGCTTTTAATATGCATGATATTGGCTAGAGAACAAGTTTTGGCCATTGGAAGGCTTGGATTAGCTGTTGGAGTGAAAAACTAGCCATTTGAAGGTATGCAGAAAACTAAGCATTAGTGCAGTCCCAGATTTGGGTTGACTCCAATTTATCAGGGGTCGACTCCAGCTGTTCTGGGGTCGACTCCTAAACATTTTGAAACTTAAAATCTCTCTATTTTCAGTCTGTTTCCATGCAGAGGCTGGCTCCTAACCTCTTAAGGTTGACTTCACTAAATCTGAATCTTGAAAAATCATTTTTAAAATCTTTCACTTAGCTTTTTTTGAGGAGATTTCTTCCATGGATGAATTCTTCAATTTAAGTACCTTAAAAATCTTATATTCATTTTTGAAATACATGATTAGTATTATAATCACTCAAAAATTTGAAATCATTCATAGGATTAATATGCTGATTGTCTTTTGTTTGGATTCTTATTTGATTATTACTTATATTAGCTTGAGGAAGACGGGAAGGGTACCTTGACTACCTCCTCTTCCACCACCTCCACTCCCTTCGCTCTTGAGTTGAAAAAAATGGCTATTTCTAAATGGTTAGGCAATCTATTGGGTGAATGTCTGGCCAGGACACCACCTTCCAAGATCCTTTCAGTACCACGCGATGCAGCAGGAAGAAAGAAGAAACAAAATAAAAAAGAAAAACAATCAAAATATGTGGATCAACTACAAAAGGGCTCGCCTCCACGGGGCATGCAAACTTCACTATGAAAAAAAAAAATTACAAGAGGAGACCTTACCCTCAACCCTTGTACACCCAATTCTCTCTCACTAGAAGTTTCCCTCACAAAAGCTCTCTCTCTCTTGAAGACCCCCCTGAACCCCTGAAGTGCCTAGCGACTGCTGTCTAGGAGCCCTGCTCCTTCTCTCACAGCAATGCTTCCGCCTCTCTCTTCTCTCGGGTTCCGTACGGCTCTATACGGTGAGAAAGCCCGAACCACCTCTTCTCTATTTCACGCATAGGCCTTTTTAAAGGGTTAAAACCTAATTAAATTAGGTTTAAGAGTCCTTAATCAACCCAAATCAGGTTCTGAACTGTCGAATCAAAAAATAGATCAATCCACGCCCTCCGATCGCGACCGGTCCACAGAATAGTATCGTGGATCGTACGAAATGCGTGGGAAATGCCCATGTGGTCCACAGGCCCAGCCATGGACTGCCCAGTCCACGGTGGACTAGGGCAAAGGGCTAGCAGGCCGCTGGGCTTGGGCCGGCCCGCTCCCGCGCATGGGCCTGCATGCGCCTGGGCCGCGCACCCGCATGGGTCGCACATCCCGCGCAGGCCTGGGTCGCGCGTCCCGTGCGCTGCCGCCCGCCGTCGGTCGCCGGTGGTCCTCCGCCACCTCAAATCTTATGCCGACTTCAAAAGCTCGTATCTCCTCCATCCGAGCTCCGTTTCGGATGATCTTGGTCTCGTTGGACTCCATTTTTTGCTGCAAACCTCGCTGTGGGCTCAATGTGGGCTGAATTTCAAGACGTCAAATCTTAACAATCTCCACCTCGACTCGATATTCGGCCTCCTCCAAACTTCGAGAGCTTCTGGATCTCCTCGCCCCCATGCCCTGGGGCAATCGCCTGCTGATCATGGATGGGCAAACATGGGAGTCGAGTTAGGCTGCTCGATCCCATCTCTATTGTATGCTGTGCTCCTCTTGACCTGAGACCTACTCAGGGCATCGTCCTGCGGTAATAGAAATCTCACCTTGCGACGTTGCCTCTCGTCCTCTCGAGTCTCCTGTCTCGTGCCCGATCCACCTCCTAGAGCTCCACCTCGCTCTGGACTCCACCTGGCTCCCGAAGCTCCACCTCGCACTGGGCTCCCTGCCAGATAATAATATCCTCTGCTCCCTTTCTTTTCCTCCAGCACAATCCTATCGCCGCATAACACCCTCAGGATTCCTCCACCAGCTACCGTCCTGTAGTCTCTCGAATCCAGTCTACTAAGTGAGATAAGATTCTGTCTGAAATCGGATATGTATCGGACCTCCCTCAATCTCCTCACTGCACCGTCATGTGTCCTCCAGCTGACCGTCCCAATGCCTCTGATTGCACAGCTCGATCCATCCGACAGATATACAGTGCCCTCACTGTTCTCTAGGGAGTCAAACTGCTCCTCTCTGCAATATACATGATAGGGGCATGCAGAATCTAATATCCACTGTTGGGAAGAAGTAGATACCTCGTCAGATATCTCCAGGACATCTCCATCTGAATCATTGCCGGCCGTCGCTACAGTAGCCACCGTCCGATTTTTCAGTTGAGGGCAATCTCTGACTAGATGCCCCAACTCCTCACACCGGTAACACCTGGTTTTGCTCAAGTCCCTCCTGGACTTGGATCGCCCTCGTTGCGATCTCCTGTCGCTCCGTCTACCGCCTCCTGCTCCTCCAGAAGCCACAAAAGCTGTGCTACCGCCACCTGAGTTCGAAGCTGGGTTCTCCCTCCTGAGAACCTCATTCTGGAGTATCGCCGCGGTGACCTCGTCCATCTTGATGGTGCTCTTTCCCACTAGAAGAGCAGTCACTAAGGACTCGTACGAAAGGGGAAGCGACGCCAGCAAAATCAGCACCTTGGTCTTCTCCTCAACGTTCTCACCAATGCTGAGGAGGTCGGTGAGGATCTTTTGGAAGTGGCTCAGATGCTCCTGCACGCTCTGTCCCTCAGTCATCCGTAGTTGGTAGAACTGCCTCCAGAAGAAAAGTGTGTTGGTGAGAGACTTTGCCATGTACAACTCCTCGAGCTTCGACCACAGCACCATCGGGAAAGTCTCGCTCAGCACATGGATCACCACCTCATTCGTTAGGTACATGCGGATGGTACTCACCGCCTGCATCTATAGCCATTTTCAATTCCACACCTCCATAGTGGTCGGCTTCTCATCGCACAAGAGAGCATCGATCAACCCCTGTTGGATGAGCACGTCCTTCACCCTTGCCTGCCACAAGGAGAGATTGCTCTTACCATCAAACTTGTTGATCTCCATCTTGATTGTTCCTGTCTTCTCCATCTTCAGTCTTGCTCACCACTGCTGCAATCTGCGTCCTTGTACCGCCTTGCTCTGATACCACTTGTTGGGTGGATGTCTGGCCAGGACACCACCTCCCAAGATCCTTTCAGTACCACACGATGCAGTAGGAAGAAAGAAGAAACAAAACAAAAAGGAAAAACAATCAAAATACGTGGATCAGCCACAAAAGGGCTCGCCTCTATGGGGCATGCAAACTTCACTATGAAAAAAAAATTTTACAAGAGGAGACCTCACCCTCAACCCTTGTACACTCAATTCTCTCTCACTAGAAGTTTCCCTCACAAAAGCTCTCTCTCTCTTGAAGACCCCCCTGAACCCTTGAAGTGCCTGACGACCGCTGTCCAGGAGCTCTGCTCCTTCTCTCACAGCAACACTTCCGCCTCTCTCTTCTCTCGGGTTCCGTACGGCTCTGTGTGGCGAGAAAACCCGAACCACCTCTTCTCTGTTTCACGCATAGGCCCTTTTAAAGGGTTAAAACCTAATTAGATTAGGTTTAAGAGTCCTTAATCAACCCAAATCAGGTTCTGAACCGTCGAATCAAAAAACAAATCAACCCACGCCCTCCGATCGCGATCGGTCCACGAAATAGTGCTGTGGACCGCGCGAAACGCGTGGGAAACGCCCACGCAGTCCACAGTCCCAGCCATGGACCGCCCGGTCCACAGGCCCAGCCGTGGACCGCCCGGTCCACGATGGACCGAGGCAAAGGGCCAGCAGGCCGCTGGGCCTGGGCTGGCCCGCTCCCGCACGTGGGCCTGCGCGCGCCTGGGCCGCCCGCCCGCGTGGGTCGCGCATCCCGCGCGCCGCCGCCTGCGGCCGCGCCGCTGCCGCCCACCGTCGGTCGCCGGTGGTCCTCCACCGCCTCGAATCTCGTGCCGACTTCAAAAGCTCGTATCTCCTCTATTCGAGCTCCGTTTCGGATGATCTTGGTCTCGTTGGACTCCGTTTTTCGCCGCGAACCTCGCTATGGGCTCAATGTGGGCTGAATCTCGAGGCATCAAATCCTAACACAATCTTGGTCCTCTTGGAGGGTCTTCCATTGTTTTTGGGAAGGAAATCATTTGCAGAGTTTTTGATCTAGTTGCAGAGATTGATAAATCTAAGCCCATGTTCCTCTCCCTCTTCTCTACTTTTCGTCCTTTTTTTTTAAGGGCATTGTCAAATGGATGCTGATAAGGCCATCCTTCCCATATTCAAATGGGCCTTGTGAGATAGAAGCTCTCATTTAGCCCATTCCATTTATCCTAAGCTTATTTGATTGAAGCCCATTTATCGTTGTCAAACTTGATAAATCAAAGCAAACTGAACTAAACCAATTTTTCAGCTTGATTTGAACTAATTTTTCAAGATGGCTGGTTTGGTTTCATTTTTGATTTTATAAGACTGATTTAAATAGGTTCGATTCGTCTCGGCCCGGGCCATGCACACCTATAGGATTAAGGTGGCTATGGATTTTATTAGGTTGAGTTAAGCTAGAGTTAAGCTTCATTATCTAGTCAGAAACTTGACCTGCCAGTATGATAAGGCTAACCAGCTACCTTGTTGAGTTGAGCCTCACCCAATAATAGGATCAAAATGCAAAAGGTAGGAAATGGCAACAACAACAATGAAGATCACTGGTGGAGCTAAGGGCAGGGAATTCAAGAGGGGCAATTTCTCTCCCTGCTGTTTTGGGAGTTCATATAATTAGTGGTTGTTGAGCTTTTGCCCGTTATAATTTTTAGTTATTTGTTTGAATGATTTTTTATGAGATTGTGGAACTATTGGATCTCTATACCTAGGGCTGAAATTGGATCAGATACAGATTAGATACTAGCACATTCTTATTCATATTTATTTGATTTAACAAATACAAAGATTGATATGAATATTATTCAGATATAAAAATTTATATCTATATTTATTTTAAAAGAATATAGATGCAATTGGAATACTGAAAGTATAGATATAATTACTGATATAAGTTAGATAATTAAACTTTATGACTACATCATCAATAGTATATTTATATGGTTATATATTTTTTTTAAAAAATTAATAAGCACTATATAAAATTATATACATATAGATTCGGGTCGTTATCTATCCATATCTATATTCATATCTATTTTTTTTTTTACGGATATGTATACGGATATTAGTCGGATTCTCAAATTTCTATGCATATCTAGATTGATTTTAATACGAAAATGAATCTGAATAGATATTATCTATATTACTTTCACCCCTATGTATGCCCATCATTAAGTAAATTACATCCATCATAAATTGGTTCAAAATATGAAAGAAATCTCTACATGTGGGAAAATAGCAAAGTACATTTGATTTCTTTCTGGATCTTGCAATAGTAGGAGCATCTTGGGCCTACTTAGAACCTTATTTATTAATTTAAATTAGGATACCTATTTTGTTTGAATTTAAAAAGAAAGAAAGAAAAAAAAGCTATCTGAGAACTTAGGAATCACATATTGTCTTAACATCCAATATGTGATTTGTACCCTTGCTATGCATTAAAGCAAATTAATGTAGAGAGTTCTTTTGGTTATATAGGTATTTTGAGCTTTTAGTATTTTTATTTGCAAACAAATTGTCGATAATAAGTTGCTATTTTTGCCCTTCCAGCTGAAGGTGAAGATTGAAGATTATGCTGAGAAGATCACAAGCATAGATCACTCAGAAAGAGTAGGATAAGTGTTATAGAGCATGTTTTGGAGGGCTAGTAAGTAGATATAAGTAGGTGCCATGTGGAGTTGAGCAACCTGCGTGATGCCACCGCCCCAAACTCTAATGATATCCCGTCCTGGTAAGTAGATATAAGAACCACTGCAAAGCGATTTTGGTCCTCTTTTAGGTGCTTTGGCTGCTAAAAGTTAGTATAGCTAGAAGGGGGTAAAATGACTCGAGGCCATCCAGATCTCAAAGCCACTTGAAAGTGGAGAAATTAAGAGAATGATGGTACCCACTTCACCATCACTTTTCGTCAATCTGGACTGCAGTTACATATCATTTTTAATAAAAATAATAAATTAATAATAAATAATAAAAATATAATTAATAACATTATCATTTAGATATAAAAGTAATTTTATTTTAATGCTATTTATTTTATTGAATCATAATAAATAGCATTCATAATTTAAAACTATTAATAATTTTATAATAACAATTTTCATAATAATAATAGTAACAATTTAT